>NC_139021.1:52871435-53015297 GCF_964662115.1 Mustela nivalis
GATTTTTTAGTATGGAAATTAAATGAATCCCTATACATCTATTGCCCAGCTTCAAAAATTATCAAAACTTTCGAATCTGCAAGTATTTTGAAATATTGGTAATAAGAAGGATGCCCATATGATTTATTATTCAAACCAGGACACTTTTTTAAAAAAAGATTTTATTTACTTATTGGACAGAGAGAGACAGCAAGAGAGGGAACACAAGCAGGGGGAGTGGGAAAGGGAGAAGCAGGCTTCCCCACTAAGCCAGGGACCTGAGGCTGGGCTCCATCCCAGGACCCTGGGATCATGACCTGAGCTGAAGGCAGATGCTGAATCGACTGAGCCACCCAGGCACCCCAAAACAGGATACTTTAGAGAGAGTGAGAAGGGGTGTTATTAATAGTTCCACTAGGACCACAGGCATAAGCCAAACTTGTACTGGGGACACCAGGGCATGTAATCAGCCCTAGAACAAATTCACTTTTGTAATATAGAAGGTGTTTCAAAATACACTCAGATGTAAGAATATATAAGACGATGTAGTTCTGACATGAAGGAACACACACATCTCTTGTTAAATCGTTTTCTTTACTCATCCTTGTTCTGGACTGAATGCATCGCCTCAAAATTTGTCTGTTGAAGCCCCAAGTCCCAACGTGATGATATTTAGAAGTAGGGCCTCTGGGAGCTAGATAGGTCATGCAGGGGAAGCCTCACAGGGGGATTTGTGTCTTCCAAGAAGAGATACAGATCTGTCTCTCAACCTCTGTCGCTTGCCTCTCTCTCCAGGCCATATGAGGATCAGTTGGAAGGTGGCCTTTTATGAGCCAGGAAGTAGACCCTCAACAAGGAACTGAATGGCCAGCTTAGAGTTCCCAGCCTCCAGGACTGTGAGAAAGAAGTATCTATTGTTTAAGGCACTGAAGTCTGTGATGTTTTGTTAGAGCGATCTGAGCAGACCAAGACAATCATGTTGAATAGAATTTGTATGGGCTTTGACTACTCGGAGGCAGCAGTAGCTAAAACATGAATTTAAGAGCACATATTTGGCAATAAATGGATTACTATAATCTAGCAGCAACGCAGTAATGCCAACTCTTGCACGGCAGCTAAAGTGCATGGGAGGTGACAGACCTAAATGTGTGGCTGAGGCCAGTCTCGTCCTAGCTGAATGTGTTCCCTGGCCTCTCTGAGGCCCCTTTTCCTCTCCACCCCATAAAATGGGGATAACAGGACTTACTTCCCAGGGAATTTATGAGGACATGTGGGTAATGTGGGTAAAACACACAGCCTGTCCCCTGATGTGTGTGAACGCTCAATGAAGGGGACTTTCTCTCTTTTCTTTCCTCTTCTTCTTGTTCCCTGTTCGGGCTCCTCCGCCATGCAGGGAGGGCACAGCACACACCGGGGTTAGTGACTTTACTCAGAAGCCAGAGTGGAAGAGCTGGGGCTCCTCCAGGCCCAAGACGTTCACCCGACACTCACTACATGCCAGGGGCTGTGCGATGGCAGGTTGTTTTTGTCCCTAGTCAGAGGGAGTTGAGAGTGTCACAACCTATTTTCAGTCAAAGACTGGTGGGATCTGAATGTATCAATTAAAACTAAAATAGGGGAGGGGCACCTGGGTGGCTCAGTCGGTCGGGCGCCTGGCTTCTGCTGGGGTCATGATCCCAGGTCCTGTGATGGAGCCTCACATGGGGCTCCCTCCCTGCTGGGGATGGGGTCTTTGTCTCTGCCTCTCCCCCTGCTTGCTCTCTCTCCCACACTCTCTCTCAAATAAAGGAATAAAATCTTAAAAAAAAAAAAAGTAAAATAGGAGTATTATTCACTTCAGAGAACTGCTGTGAGGAGTCAAGTAACTTACCCACAGGAGGTCGGGCAGTTCGGTCTGGGTCACTGCAGGCCTCAAAATGGTGGTTACCTTACAAATTTATGTCTCCTGGGAAACCTTTTGAGAGTGTGCAATGATTGGAGAAGAGTCATGCCAAAGGTTTTTTTCTCTGTCACAGAGGAGGCAAATCTTCAATGCCCCACATCAGCCCGTGGGTTGGCCCCTGTATGGCCAACACATTCTTTAATTAGCTCAGAGGACTGGGTTAATACTTAAATTTAAAAGATCCATTCCTGGGGTGCCTGGCTGGTTCAGTCGATGGAAAGCGTGACTCTTGGAGTTGGGGTTATGAATTCAAGCCCCATGTTTGGCATAGAGATTACTTAAAAAGTAAAATTTTAAAAATTAAACAAAGATCCATTCTTGACCACATGTCAACAGAAGAGCAAAAATGTTTTCAAAGAAAATTTCTTTTACCAAGCTGTGTATTAGTTATTAAATTGTCACAGTTGAACAATTTTCCTCAGTAAAAAAATTCTCTTCGTGAAATACCTCACAAATGTTTCGTTTCTGGCAGTGACACATGAGAAAAATGATACCATTTTGTTCTTTACTTATTGCATTAACGGTACATAAGAGAGGAGTGCTTCACAAATCTATAAGTGCTGCCATCCAGTCACTGGTACAGACACAAATAAAGATAAATCTTCTCAGAGGAAATTACGTGAAGCCAGCAGACCATTAGCTAATCCTTCTGAAACACTTTATTGTGGTCCTAGAGAGAAAGGACTGAAAGATGGACATTTAAGATCTGGCAACATGGAAGAAATAATCACCCAAAGAAAGGCTGTTTGTTACATCGCTCCCCTGTTTTTTCAGTAGATAATATATTACCATTGAATTATATGAAGAGCGAAGCAAACATTTCACCAGATACAAATACCTTAACAGAATTATGAATATAGAATTGCAGCGTGGGATGTGTATAAGCAGAAGCATCCTGCTAGCATTGGAGTCAGGGCACTAGTTGTTGTTAAAGGCATAAACATGGACAAACTGGAGGAGAAAAGCAGCAGGCATGGGGGGTGGGGATCTCCAGCTTCAACCAGATAAACAAACAAGGGCCTCATTACATATAGGGTACAGGATCGAGTACTTTCTCTTTTTCACACAGGGTTTTCCCTGACCCCTTCCGGTCCTGAGATGTGGTGTTTTCCCAAATCCTAACGCACCCCCCCCCACCCGCCTCCAGCAGTGCTGCCATCCACTGACATTGACAGGAACTCCTGGTGCTTCTGAGAGTCAGTCCCTCTCCCTGGACTATGGTTCAGTTTCCTGATTCCCTGAGTGACACACGGTTTCGGAGCCCCAGGTCAAAGAGACACATTTTCATCCACACATGCATGCACTTTGAGCGCTTTCGAATATGCATGTGCAATCTGTGCCTTCCTGCAACCGGCCTGGGAGCAGTGATTCGAGTCGCACTCAAAGGTCGGAGGCCCCTCAGCCAGCTCAGCACCTGACCAGCAGCCCCAGCAAGGCAAAGTCCTTTCTTCCCTCCTGTCCTCTGGTTCTCTTTCTCTCACTTCCCCACATCTTCCTTCTGCCTCTCCTTCCAAGAATTTTCTCAGCCTAACTTTGGTTGCCAGGAGCAGCCCAAGAGGTCAGTTGCCTTGTGTGAGCAGGGACAAAGAGCTCTACGACTTGGTCACCTACAAATGTCTCATGTTCGCTCCTTCTAAACTAAAAGAAAAAAAAAATCGAACGTGTTCAACAGAGGATTGAAATTGTGATCCCTTGGTTCACACCCACGGAAATGGCAGTGACTGCTGTTCCTTCTGCTCCTTTCCACCCCTAGGCCCCTTCTCCCATGTCCTTCTTCCTTTTCTCTCTCCTTTCCCTTTCTCAGCTTCTTTCCTTTTCCTGAGGTCCAGCAGTCACTGAAACCTCACATCCCTGTGAGACTTCCTTTCCTCTCTAGGTTTCCTCCACACAAGATATACACGGCATCAGCATTTTTACCAGCAAGAAAGCTGCTTTTTTTTTTTTTAATATTTTATTTATTTATTTGACAGACAGAGATCACAAGTAGGCAGAGAGGCAGGCAGAGAGAGAGGAGGAAGCAGGCTCCCTGCTGAGCAGAGAGCCCGATGCGGGGCTAGGATCATGACCTGAGCCGAAGGCAGAGGCTTTAACCCACTGAGCCACCCAGGCGCCCAAGAAAGCTGCTTTAAAATCCAGCAAAAGCAAGCAATGAAAGGAGGTAATGTTTAAAGGATTTAGTGTACTCATTACTGGGGGACTTACTTGTATGTCTCTCAGAATTCTGATCTTAGGGAAATGTTTTCATCAATTTTTCATGAGGAAAACCTGGATGATTTGTTTGAGCAAATCACAGCTCATAGAACTATGATAGAACTGATAGACAGAACTGATAGCCACAAATCATAGAACTGATAACCGCAGCAGTCACTGTTGTTTGAATTCCTTGAAATAGGCTGATCCTCCAAACTTCAAAAAAAATTTTTTTTTTGGGGCGCCTGGGTGGCTCAGTGGTTTGGGCTGCTGCCTTTGGCTCGGGTCATGATCTCAGGGTCCTGGGATCGAGCCCCGTATCGGGCTCCCTGCTCCGCAGGAAGCCTGCTTCCCTCTCTCTCTCTCTCTGCCTGCCTCTCTGCCTACTTGTGATCTCCGTCTTTCAAATAAATAAATAAAATCTTTAAAAAAAAAAAAATTTTTTTTTTTTAAGATTTTATTTATTTGTCAGAGACAGAGGGAGAGAGAGCAAGCGAGCACAGGCAGAGGGAGAAGCAGGCTCTCTGCCGAGCAAGGAGCCTGATGTGGGACTCGATCCCAGGACCCTGGGATCATGACCTGAGCCGAAGGCAGCTGCTTAACCAACTGAGCCACCCAGGCGTCCCCAAACTTCAAAAATTTAAAACAAAGTTTCAACCTCAATCAATATTTTCATGAGCTAATAGTAAATAAGATAGAATAACTGGAGTAAGTCAGCAACTCCATTGCAAAAGGCTCGTGAAACAATTCCATATTCACTGAATGTGCCAATTATCGTTCCCAGTGGGTACAGCAGCTCCCAGCGGGCTTCAGTCTGATACATACACTTTGGTGCTCTTATACTGTTGGTCTTGGAAATTCCCTCAGGGACAAAATGCATTGAGTCTTTATTTAATTCTCCGTGATGACTGGTATGATGCAGCTAGGTACTAAATTTTTCTTTTTTTAAAAGATTTTATGTATTTGAGAGAGAATGAGAGAGCATGCACAGAGGGAAAGGGAAAGGCAGAATCCCGCTGAGCAGAGAGCCCAATGTGAGGCTCAATCCCAGGACCCTAAGATCATGACCTGAGGCCAGGGCAGCTGCTTAATGGACTGAGCCACCCCGGCACCCCATACTAATTTTTCTTGAAGGTGATTAGTGAGACGGTAGATAATAAATATGGCTTTGGGGCTCAAGACAATGCACAAAGTACGTCGCAAGTCACAAGTCACAAGTGATCCTTGTTTATCAAATGTCACCACAATTAATGTCATAACCATGCCCCAAATGAAACACACCTGCTCTTCCCAAATGGCCGTATTGCTTCTGGATACATAGTCAAGGTGGAGATTGCTGAAAAGACTCAGTACCTGGGTCTGGTTATGAAGTGCATGAGCTGAGCAGCCTCTGTTCCCTCATTTGTTAAACAGGCATGCGTGGTGGATAGAAAGATGACTCCTCCAGGACTTCTGCTTCCTAATCCCAGCAACCTGCGAGGATGTGACCGTACATGGCAAACAGGACTTGGCGGTTGTGACTAAGGGTCTTGAGAGGGCAAGATTATCCAGACGCGTGCAATGTAATCGCTAGGGTCCTTACGTAGGAAAGTGAGGGAAGTGCCAGCAGAAAAAGAGGTCAGACAGAGGCAGGGCCTGGAGCTAAGGAAAGTGAGTATTCTCTAGAAGCTGGAAAAGGCATGCACACGGTTTCTCCCCTAGAGACTCCAGAAGGAACACAGCCCCTGCAGACCCATTGTAGACATCTGATCTTCAGAATGGTGAGACAATAGAGTTTTGTTGTTTTAAACTACTGAAATTCTAGTTATTTGTTACAATAACAGTATACTAATACAGCACATTAATACCTTTCTGATAGGGTTGTGTAAGGATTAAATGAAAACAGCTGTGTGAAGACCTAGCCCAGGGCCTGGTATATAAAAAGAATGGAATAACTGCTGTTTCCAGTCCATAAAACCTCACCCATAACCCCACTGAATTCTTCCAGAGCTCCCTGCAAAATGTAAGGGAAAAAGACAGAGTATTTAAGAGTGGAGAGAAGCAGCTAGAATTTATTGAGGTAGGTTGGCTCTTTATGCAATGAAATGCCCACGAGCCTGGGAGGTGGGCTCCCTAAACTCAGAGAGGTTAATTAAACTGCCCGCTATCACACAGCTAGTAAGATATTAAATCCGGGGGTGCTTGGGTGGCTCAGTGGGTTAAAGCCTCTGCCTTTGGCTCAGGTCGTGATCTTAGGGTCTTGGGATCGAGCCCCACATCGAGCCCTGCATCAGGCTCTCTGCTCACAGGCGGAAGCCTGCTTCCTCCTCTCTCTCTGCCTGCCTCTCTGCCTACTTGAGTTCTCTCTCTGTCAAATAAATAAATAAAATCTTAAAAAAAAAAAAGATGTTAAATCCAGATTCAAGTCCCAGTCTGCCTGAATTAAAAGCCCCTGAATTTTCTAGCATTTTTTTAGACTTTGTAATACCAAAAAAAAAAAAAAAAAAAAAAAAAGTGATATTTCTACCTTGAAATACTTGTTTGGGCTAAGAAGACATCTTAATATGCGTTCATTATCAAATAATTATTTACTACTCGTTGTGTGGAATCCTGTCCCAAGTTCATAATACAGTGATATTATGGTGTGATTGCCCACACCATAATATTGCTCCTTTGCCATGTCTGCAAGGCAAACAAGCATAGTAGTGGTCCTAGTAATAATAATTCATTTATTATATTTGCAAAGCACTTTTACAGCTTGAAAAGCACTTTAAAAAATACATGTAGATTCAGGAGTCTCATGATTCCTAAAAGGCAAGTTTTACTATTTCCTTTTGGTAAGAACTCAAGCGTGACAGGCTGCTTTGCCCAAGGCACATGTCTAAATGACATACTAAAACTACATCTCCTGTTTGAGAATTTCATGCCATGTCCATTACACTGGTCTTTGGGAGTGTCCTTCCCATCACAGTCTGAAAAGTGATTTGCAGACTACTTCCAACAGCCCGCCTCGGCTGTGGTCAGGCGGCAAGCATGCATTTAGATGATGAGTCCGGAAACAGTGTGCTGAGCTCTGGAGTTATTTTGAGGTCAAAAGCCAGATCTTCTTATGCGGCACATTAAGCTTCCACAGAGGGAATTGGAAATTACGTTTGTGGAGGTTGGAGTAAAGTTTTGCTGAAGGTCATTGTATTTTTAGAGCCTGCTTGAAACTCTGTATTCTGTGTAATAAGCTATAAATTTCTTCACATAATTATGGTAGGGCTCTTATAGTTTATTTTTAGTTGCAATGGTGTAAAAAGAAAATAACCAATATTTCTCTTTGAAGTTCCCCTGTGCAAGCATGGTAGTCTCTCTTCTCTCTCCAAGTTTGGGAGCCCGATTCATTTGTTTCCAGGAACTTTTCTTTATACAATATAAACTCATTCCCACGGACTTGAGATAATTACACTTTAGACAATTCCCTTCCTTTGTAATTATTTACCAGTTCCGTATCCTTTTCTCAGGACGTACATAATTAGTCAAATAAATACACTTAGTACATCCCTCATTTTCACATACGTTTACATGCTGTTCTAAAATGCGAAAAAATTGTTCAGAGGACTCCTAATTTTGCATTCACTTATTTGATTGGAAGTCTTATTGTATGGTGGTCCCATTGGTGTTTCTTATATGTTTCAATCTTCATTAAAAAATGATTTTTGAGGGGGAACCTGGGGGGCTCAGTTGATTAAGCCTCTGACTCCTGATTTCGGCTCAGGTCACAAGCTCAGGGTTGTGAGACTGAGCCCGGCGTCAGAGTCTATGCTCAGCATGGACTCGGCTTGGGTTCCTCTCTGCCCCACACCCTTTGCACTCTCTCTCTCTCTCTCTCAAATAAATAAAATCTTTAAAAAAGACTTTTGAAATTCAAAATTCGTTAAATGTTGTGTTTGGTTTTATTTTGAAAAATAGACCTATTTCCATTCTCCTCCTCCCTTTCTACTTATATGTTGTGCATTCATTACCACAAACTATCTGATTTCTCAGAAATTTTATTTTTAGAAGTTTTGAATCAATTAATGATTAAAATGGTAGAATAAGACAGATGACTTTTTACTACCTATATACAAATTTTATTTATTTATTTATTGTTTATTTGTTTGTTTATTATATTAGAGACTTATTTATTTGAGGTAGGGGGCAGAAGGAGAGGTTAGAGAGAGAATCCCAAGCAGACTCCACTCTGAGCATACAGCCCTGCGCAGGGCTGGGTCCCATGACCCTGTCACGACTTAAGCTGAAACCAAGAGTTGGAGGCTCAACCGACTGGGCCACCCAGGTACACCTACATTTTAGTTAGTCACAGTCATAATATATTATTAGCAAAGCATTTTTAAAACAAGCTCCTGTATTTCATTCATTCTAAGACAGACTTTTTTTTTTCATTTTTACCGTTACTGAAATTGAGACATGTCTTACAATCATGTGGGAAGAAAGCATAGTGTAATTAGCAGTGTTTTTTCTATCTTGGCCAAATGATGATGTAATTAAGACTATCTCTTTAATTTGGTAGCATCTTAGATGTGATTAATTATAATATATGCCAACACTATTCTACATGCTTTATAGATTCTCTAATTCAATCTTCGTAAGCAATCCCATGATATAGGCGAATTATTCTCCACATTTCACAGAAGAAGGAAATAGATTAAGGAAGTCCCTCCCCACCCCCGTTTATGAGTTATACCATAGTCCGTGGTGTGCTGATAGCGACAAGCACTCTCAAGAGGGGGAGGGAAAGCTTTGATTTGTAGCATTTACTAGTTTCCATGGCATTAATATGGTCACCTTCAGGCTATCAAGACGAAGTCCCTGAACATAGAATTAGGAAGATATGGACAAAATTTACCAGCTCTATATCTTGAAGATCACTCACACACCAAATACTACCATATCCAACTCTTCAGTGGTCATCTCCCGTTGGATGCCCTCCTGGCTCCTCTAGTCCAGTAGATAAATTATACCTTTCTTACTACTGACAATCTCCGTGAGAATCATTATTGAATGCAGAAGGAGACATAGAATTCTGATTAATATGGTAGTCAGAACTGTGAAAGGTGTGAGACTTTCTCCTGCTTACAAGCTAGCAAATTAGCCCGCCAGAGTTTTGTGGATGTTGTTACAATATTCCTGGATCAGAGACCCAGGGCTTTATTATTCACAGGGAAACAGTCTGAGTCCTGACTCCCACGGGGTGATGTAGAGTCCCGCATGTACAATGGGTGGCATTAAAGGAGAAGGAACCTGAGTCGGGGCACCCAAACCTTATACAGGCAGTAACCTTGTCTGACTTTTGCCTTCAAGGAAACCCTATCCATCTTACAAGGCTGTAAGCAAACCTGCCCTTTGCTTCAGAGGAAAAACTCTCTGTCTTCCAAGACTGCTCACTATATCATCATCTTTGATTATAGAGATGTGTAGAAACATGAGAGACTCACAAAGAGGTTTCCAATGAGT
The DNA here is from genome assembly GCF_964662115.1 of Mustela nivalis. NCBI lineage: Eukaryota > Metazoa > Chordata > Mammalia > Carnivora > Mustelidae > Mustela > Mustela nivalis. The sequence continues at coordinate 52,881,025 of NC_139021.1, forward strand.
ATGCCACTTGGTTGGCCACTCTGATTAATCTCACTTACAGAGGTGAGGGCTGAAGCCATCCGTTTTTATTTTTTTGAAGATTTTATTTATTTATTTATTTATTTATTTAAGAGCGTGACCACAAGCAGGGGGAGGGGCAGAAGGAGAGGGAGAAGGAAGTAGTAGACTCCTCGCTAAGCATGGAGCCTGACCCCAGGCCTGACCCTGAGCCTGACAGAGAGCCTAAGCTGGGGCTCGATCTCTTGACCCTGGGATCATGGCCTGAGCCAAAATCAAGGGTTGGATGCCTAACCCAGGCACCACAATGAAGATTTTATTTTTAAGTAATCTCCACACCCATCATGGGGCTTGAACTTGTAACCTTGAGAACAAGAGTCACACATTCTACTGACTGAACCAGCCAGGCACCCTCTGAATCCATTTAATCTGTCTCACACAACATTTAATTAAGGCTACGAGCCACAGCATTCCAGCTGCAGCAGAATGGGGCCAACCTGCAGTGTCGACCTCAATCATACCCCTAGGATCCTGGAAACAATTAGCTGAACAAATTCCAAGAGCCATCAGGGTGTATCTTACATAGCTTTATGGCTTTCTTCTTTAGTTTCTGTATTGATTTTTCCACTTGGCCCAAAGTATTAATACAGGTGCAGTATTAGACATCATGCAGGCTCTGCCTTGATCTGCAAAGAAGACATCTAGGGCAAGACTTCCTCGACAACCCTGGCCAAGGAATTGAAGATAAGCTGAATGCTGTCGGGAGCCACGGTGTGTCAGAGATCACCTCAGCTGGAGTCAAGGACAAATTTTGAATCACTTTTTCTAACTGGATGACTTCCATCACAGGTACCACATCAGTAATAAGCCCGTTAACCCTCTGGAAATTTTCCTGAAGTTATAAAGTCTCAATTTGGAGAGATTTCTGCTGTTGTCGGAGGGTTACATGATCTACTTGTGGTGTTTCCTTAAATACTTAAAGGTCTCTTATGGTTAATGGGCAAGTCAACACGGTTTTTGGAGAGAGGCAAGTTAACTCCTAGCTTCCATATAAGAATCATAGTCCCGGGGGTGCACGGTGTGTTCCTGGAAAGAAAGTGCTGTTTATAATTTTTTTGTACTCTAATTTTTAATAAAGATTTTATTCATTCATTTGAGAGAGAGCATGTGTGCATGAGAGAGAGCATGGGAGGTGTAGGGGCAGAGGGAGAGGGAGAAGCAGATTCCCTGCACAGTGGGGAGCTCCAAGCAGGACTTGTTCCCGGGACCCTGAGATCATGACCTGAGCCGAAGGCAGACGCTTAACCAACTGAGCCACCCAGGCATCCTGAAAGTGTTGTGTATAATTGTCGAGATCGGGAAGTGAGACCGACACCAGTCAGGGAACATGGGCTGACAGGCCAGCCAGTGCAGCCCCCCAGCTGACTGATGAGCTTCAGGGTTCCCAGTTCAGTTCTGTCTAGGTGTTATTTTTGGAGGGACTGACTAAGAGAGGTCTGTCCAGCCTACTCAGTTTTCATCCGACCAGTCGAGTGGTAGGTACTCTTCTGCCCCACTGATGATGGAGTGATGCCTATAGAAGTGGGAGTGAAGAAGACAGCCAGAGGTGTTGACAGGGCTTTCTTGCCTGGGAGGTATAGAAACTGAAGCCATCTGCTGCCGTTTCCAATAGGCTTCTTCTTCTTCTTCTTTTTTTTTTTTTATTAAATTGATTTATTTATATTCAGAAAAACAGTATTCATTATTTTTTCACCATTGGATTAAAGGGAATGGCGCCCTAATGGTTAGAGCCCGAACGGTGGGGGGAGGATGTTAGACTCAACAATTAAACCTAAGACACCTGCAGAAGTTTGGGAGTGGACTTGTGAGGAAGGCTCCAGGTGCAGTTCTAAAACATAAAAACCATTAATGTCCTTCCTCTCCTATGCCCCTTGGATCTTAAATGTTTATTCCACTGCCAAAAAAAGCGATGTGCTCCATTCTTTATTTTTATTTATTTATTTATTAAATATTTTATGTATTTAATTGACAGACAAAGATCACAAGTAGGCAGAGAGGCAGGCAGTGGGAGAGTGGGGGAAGCAGGCTCCCGGCTGAGCAGAGAGCCTGAGGTGGGGCTTGATCCCAGGACCCCGAGATCATAACCTGAGCCGAAGGCAGAGGCTCAACCCACTGAGCCACCCAGGTGCCCCTATGTGCTCCATTTTAGTAGCTACAAATTTGCTTTATGAATCATCCTTTACCTGTATTTACACCTCTCATGCAGAAGGGGCAGAGGCAAGAAGGGCAAGAGTATTTTGTTTTAGGTTCACAGCAAAATTGAGAAGAAGGTACAGAGATTTCCCATAGATCTGTTACCCTACACATGCACAGACTTCCTATTATAAGTAAATTTTGCAAAATGTACAGAGACCCATTGCCTCCCTACTCTGGGCCACATGTCTAATCTAGGGGACGTGATGAGGGTTGTACTCAAACAAGTGGTCATTAGCCTTATGATCTAAGTCATGTTAATCCAAAGAGATAGCTACCACTTTACACACTTTTGTGTGTGTGTAAAGTCAAGATATTACTAAGGCCAGGCTGGCTGCCTTCTGAATACACCATTTGCATTTCATCTGTGAGGCTCGGTGGGTCCTTCCTACATTGTTAGTCATTGATCCACGTTGACCCTCCTCAAACTGAGAGGTATCAGGGGAAGAGTCCCAAGGCCTTGATAGGTCAGGCATTCAGTTTCTATAGGAGCCAAATAATTGTTTCTGTTGCTCCTAGTCAGAGGGGCAACAATTCCAAGACCAAAGGTGTATCTTTACAAAGAGGCTGTCTCCCTTTGTCAATGGCTGTCATTGGTGAGATCATCAGAGGGATGTACTGCAAAAGGTTGTTACTAGGGTTGTGGGGTTCCAAGGGAACTAGTATGTCTAGCTTTTCTCTACCAAGATAATCCCCTCTGAACTTCATGTTCATTCATAGTTCAAGCATGTGATATATCCTTACAGATGACACAGCGTCACTGGAAAACATGACAATACATTGAAAAGCCCAAAGGGTCCTAACCAGAAGAACACATTAGCTTCTTTTCCCTACTTTGAACCATGCCCAAAGCTCATTCGCTTAATCAGGACTCAATTATGCCCCAAATCTACTTCATTCCTATTGTTGGCAGTTATGTGAACCAGTAATTATCTTTTTTAGTTAAGATACCTCGAGTTGGGTTTGTTTGTTTGTTTGATTCTTTCTTTCTTTCTTTTGTTTTTTTAAGATGTATTTATTTATTCTAGAGAGAAAGAGAAAGAAAAAAGGGGGAGAGGAAGAGGGAAAGAAACCCAAGCAGACCCCCTCTCTGAGCAGGGAGCCTGACACAGGGCTCCCTCTCACAACCCTGAGATCACAGCCTGAGCCAAAATCAAAAGCTGGAAGCCCAGCCAACTGCGTCACCCAGGCACTCCTCGAGTTGGGCTTCTGTCACTTGCAATTAGAAGAGAAGTGATGAATACAGCAGAAACCTACAAGATATGCTAAGAGGTATGGTTTAAATGTTGAAAGCCATGTGCAGTCATACAAGTGAAAGATTTTCATCCCACGATTGATATGGTCAGTATATTCGGCTTTCTCTGATTGGCACTACTTTGGAAACAAGGACAAAAAAGAAAACAGGAAAGCTGGCAGTCATTAACCAAATCCCGACGGTTCTTGTGTTATTTGCTGTAGAGGTTGTGATTTGGCTTCCTGAACTGGTTGTGGTTCAGAGTTCTATTATCATATATAATCTGACCATTATCCATTTCTATACTCAGTCTCTCAGGCCCCTCTTTTGGTCATTCTCTCACGTTTGAGAAGTTAACCAACACAGGGAATGCTTGAGATCCAGATTTTCACCCCATCTCCAGGAGTGAATTGTCCAGTCATGTCCATAGTCAAGTGTATTGAGAGAACATCTGGCAAGAGAGTGACTGAGAAGATGATTTAAAACATGAGAAAATATAGTGGATTAATATCACGAGCACTCTGACAAAAACAGGAACAGTTATCGCTACTTGTAAGATGCTTCAAAACCAGCAACCCCCATTGGTCAACCCAGGAGAAGAGAACAAATCTCATAGGTCTTGAGGATCAATCTTAGAAAGCCAAGTAGCTTTATTCCTTCGCAGGATGCATGGTCTATTTATCTTGCCTGTTTTATCGACCCAAGTGCAGCATGAAGTATTAATGATAATACAAATGACCCCAGGCCTACTCAACAGGGAATCTAGTTATGCTATAGTCTCTCTCCACTTGTGCCAAAGAGTTGTGACTGATCCGTATTGCATCAAGGGGAGAGGTGGTATTATTAATAACTTTTGTCAGAGTTGGTGATAGGCTTCTTACCGTCTTTTTTATTTGTACAATTCCCACCATTGGAAACATGGCACTCATTGTATGTAGAAGGAACGAGTCTTCAGTAAATGATGGCAAGTCTTCGTTGTCCTCATCTTCTTAGAAGTCAAAAATCATCCTTATTCCTTTTACTTTAAAAATAACCCAATTTTTTTTCATCTCTGGAAATTGCCGGATCTTTGTCTTCAGTGTTCTGCATTTCATAAGTACATACCATGTACTGGGCCCTCAGTGAGCCCTTCAAATCAGAAAATCATGGCCTTCCGCTTGGAGAAATTCCCATTTTTCTGGTGATTTCGTTCTATTTCCTCCATCTCTCTTCTGAGCTCCTTTTTTTTTTTTTTAAATGCTGGATTGCTGGAATCTGACTTTTAATCTTCTTATATTTTCTCTGCTATTTTCCAGTTGTTTGTTTTTTGTTCTACTTTCTAGGAAATTCACTTGACTTTCTATTCCATGGAGTGACTTAACACAAATGTATCAACATACATTGATGAGGGTCAGAAAGGCTAACATGAGTCTTACCGAGCCCAAGTCAAGATATCTGGAGGGCTACATTCCTTTCTGGAGGCTCTTCGGAAGAATCTTTCTTTCCTTATTGAGGTTGTTGGCAGAACTCAGTTTTGTGAGATTGTAGAACTGAGGTCTGCATTTTCTGGTTGCTTGTCAGTTAAGGGCTTTTCCAGATTCTAGATGCTACCCATATTTCTTGGTTCATTGGCCTCTTTCCTTCATCTTCAAAGCCAGCAACAATGAATGGAGTCTTTGCCATGCTTCTAATCTCTCCTGCCTCTCCTTCTATTGTGGAATCTCTTGGTCTCCTGCCGGAAAATTTCCCAGCTTCTAGGGGTTCGTGGAACTAGATTGGCCCCACCTAATAATCCAGGATAATCTCCCCATCTCAAAGTCCCTAATCTTAATCCCTAGATTTTGTCTAGGTTTAGGATGTATACATCTTTGAGAACCCCAAGTCTAGCACAGGATTTTTAATGTACACTATAATATATTTAATTTCCAAGAACTCTTTGTTCTTTTTTTAAAGGATTATTTATTTATTTATTTATTTAATGTTTTTAGTTTATTAATCCTCTCACGAAAAGTCTGCACAAGCACCACAGATAAAGTCACTCCTTCTGTTGTTCAATCTCAGCTCACTTTTTGCCAGTGCCGTCATTGGCTTTTGCAGTCCCCCTGACTTTCTTCCTTCTGTTTCTGCGTTCCTTTTGTTGTTTTCTTGACATCTTTTTCTTCCCATACAGGCCATGTCTTGTGAGTCACTTTTGGGTTCATTTTTCTTTGCATAATCCAAGGATTCATCAATCATGCCAAAGCCAGGTGTCCTTCCACCATCAAAATGGACTCTGAATCCAAATATGAATATGACATCTGTCATGGCCCTGTACATTTTGGCTAGTTTTCCCCAAATTTCTGTCTTAGGTATTGTTGCCTTCTCAGGGTGAAGGACATCAATGACCATCTGCTTCTGCTGAAGTAGTCAGCTGGTCATGAACTTCCTGGTCTGGATAGTTCCTGTGTTGTTCATGATGGTGGCTGAGCTTCAAGCAGGCAGGGAAGGAAAGGGCAGAATTTTTTTTTTTTTTAAGATTTTATTTATCCATTTGACACAGAGAGAGAGAGAGAGAGACCACAAGTTGGCAGAGAGCCAGACAGAGAGAGAAGGGAAAGCAGGCTCCCCGCTGAGCAGAGAGCCCGATGCGGGGCTTGATCCCAGGACTCCCAGACCATGACCTGAGCCAAAGGCAGAGGCTCAACCCACTGAGCCACCTAGGTACCCCAGGAAAGGGCAGGATTTTATTTATTTATTCGAGAGAGGGAGAGAGAGATAGCTAGAGAGAGCATGAATGAGGAGGGAGAGGAAAAGCAGGCTCCCCACTGAGCAGGGAGCCCGACCTGGGACTCGATTCCAGGACTCTGAGATCATGACCCTAGCTGAAATCAAAAGTTTAACCAACTGAGACACCTAGGTGCCCCAACCTAATTCCTTCTTAGGTAGACTTTCAACCAATCTTCCCAGTTTGAATCCCACTTTCTGTAACCACAGGTATCTGGTGCCAAGTCCTGAGGTTTTTGGAAGTTCTGTAGTAGAATTAGGTTCTTCTTGGCTTTCCCCACTGCTAGCTTAGCAAACAGCTTTCTCAGATCTGCGAGATTCATTATTATCTTGCTGTAGCCTCTTGAATCCTCTTTGTCCTTGTGGACTTATCCCTTTATTGTAATTTTAGTAGCATGGGGAGGAACTAAGAATGAATGAATGTTCATTCAGACCACTGAATTATGACTTTAAAAGGGCGAACTTTATGGTAGGTGAATTATATCTCCATAAGATAAAATTTTAAAGTGAACAGATGTGGGCAATGTGCCATCTTTCTCCCAATGCATGCCTCCTAATTTTAGAGGTGTGACACGTGAGCCCGAGGAGCCCAGAATGGTGATGGTTTTAAGTGATTACTTTTAAGTGAGAGTTCAGCTAAATCCATTCAGGTGTTCTGAGTCGTATCTGGCCTTGCAGAGTTGTATTTTTGGTGAAAGTGACACAGACTTCGGTTCCTCAGCCCTGACCTTGGGCACTTGCCATTCTAGCCTACACCATTTCTAGAAGAAGGGCACTGGTGCTCTAGAAAACTAACCATGCTTGCGGGGATGAAATGAACCGCAAGTCACTGAGTCAGACGCCAGCTGAAAACTGTACAAATGTTGTTAGTCACTTCGTTATTGAATCCAGATGTGATGACACAGTTTATACCCTACAATAGTCCAAAGGATAGATGAAAATATTTGAGAACAGTGATGGCAGAGAGTCTAGGGCAAAAAGGACTGTGGCTCCCCTCCCCACCCAGCTTCCATGATGTAATTTGATAAACACACAAAATTCAAAATGGCTTAAAAAAACAATACAAGGAAGATTAAGTGGTTTATGGTTTTTCTTAACATAGCCCAGATCAATAAAGTGAGATCACTTTCTGTTAACATTCAGGGATTTACACGTCTATCTTCCATTAGTACGAAGTGCTCTTTCCTGCCAATACCCATTTTTACACGTTTTAAAAGATCTTTATTTCATACTCACAGTCAGTCTTTTACATGGCTGAGAATACAAGATGGTCATGATATTTTGGTAAGCAATTAAGTCTTAATTACCAGACATCAAATCAGTATTTCTCCAAAACCTGATTTTGATTACTCGGGCTTCTGAACTCTCCCCAAGTATATGTATCTAGTTTATTTGCATGGTTCAAGCATTAAGAGTCTGTTTTTCTGTTGGAATATGATCACTTTTTCAAAGTTGTGGGGCCATATACCTTTAGTTATTTGACTAATCAGGGAGCCTGAACTGCCTTTAGGAACACTTTGGATTGAGAGAGTTGGCAAATAAAACAGGCCTCCATGAAGAATTTCAGATAAATAATGAATAATTTCTTTTAGTATAAGCACGTTTCAAGTATTATAATGGATATTCTTATACTAAAATTTTTTTTGTTGTTTATCTGAAATTCACATTGAACTGGGTGTCCCATCTCTTACCTGGCAACCTTAGACCCAAGCTACTGGAGACACCCTTGTTGGGGACCCAGGCTGTAGAGACTGTGCAGGGTGAGTAGTCCTTGGTACCAAGTGATCACACCCACCCATTCCTGCACTTTGTTCACAGACCAGGCACTGTGTACCTGCAGCTCCAAAGTCTCCCACCTAAACCTATGTTTTCAGGGCCTTTGCCCTTTTCTCCAAGAGAGTCCTTTTGAGTGCAACCCTAGTTCAAAGGTATGACCATGGGGTGGCTGATGGGAAAGCACGCATAAAGCAGAGATATGTGGCTAAGCTGTTCACACAGAGAAGCATGCCATGCCCACATGAACCTGGGACAGAACCCTAGGTGAAAAGACAGAGCCCGAAGAGAAAGCCAGGGCCCTCCATTTGTACCCTTGCTCCAGGCGCCACAAATGTGAAGAGTGGGTCTCAGAGAGCATCTGACCACGCATATATCTGGTGGGTGTTCTGCTGCCCTGCTGATGGGGAAAGGGTACAATGAGGGCAGACAGTCGAAGTTTCCACTTATAATGCAGAGCTTCTACTTCTATCCTTTCCAATATTCTCATTTGCTTCAATTCATCTGCTTTTGGGGAAGTTTCCTTGCATACATTTCACCAATGGATAGGTATTTGGGGAAAAAAAAAGTAAAAAAAAAAAAAATTCCATGTCATCATTAACAACAACACTACAAAGTAAATCTAGTGTGTCTCCCCTGTACTGAGTGAGCCTTTTTTTTTTTTTAAGATTTTATTATTTATTTGACAGACAGAGATCACAAGCAGGCAGAGAGATAGAGAGGAGGAAGCAGGCGCCCCCCCTGAGCAGAGAGCCTGACTGGGGCTCTATCCCAGGACCCTGGGATCATGACCCAAGCCGAAGGCAGAGGCTTTAACCCACTGAGCCACCCAGGTACCCCCTGAGTGAGCCTTTTAAGGGATGATCCAGCTAAATGCACCCAGGTGCTCTGTTTAAGTGCAAGCTATTCTCCAGAGGTTCCTCAGAGTGCTAAAACGTAAGCTCTGTTTATATCAGATGTAACATAGTGTGAGTTGTAAGTACATACTCTGTTTGCCATGGGGAAAAAATTAAGTAGAAGGAAGACATAGGAGAAAAGCAGGCTTCTGTGGAAATATCATGTACTGGGTTGTTTATGGTATGAACAATGCTTATTTAACCTCATAGAGAAAATTAAGTTAGTATTTGCCTAAGGTTTAGGATTGTAAGAACCCACCTATGTTGGTAAAGGCCAGGCAGGAATTTTTAAATGGTACGTTATATCAGTCAGGATTGCTTTTGGCTCCACATAGGAAACCAGCTATAATGGCTTAAAAAAAAGTCATGCATTTATGTCATTCCTGTAAGAAGACACTCCACAATGCCACTGAAGACCCGGATTCTTTCTGCCTTTCTACTCTGCCATCCTTGCTTGTGGCTCTCTTCACATGCTTGCAAGATGGCTGCTGCCCTGCTAGGCAGGAAGGGGGAGGGTGAAGAGCAAGAGGAGACAAATCTGTCTTCTTTTGAAATGATTTCTTGAAGGTTTCAGCTAGCTAACTTGGCTCATATCTCATTGGTCACTAATGCGTCAGAGAGTCATGCCCAGCGGCAAGGGAGCCTGAAGTGACCAGTGAGTGTTTCAGCAGGACATATTGCTATCCCAAACAATATTTGGGTTCTTTTATGAAGGAAAATGGGAAAACTGGATATTGGCTAGGTATCAGCCATCTCTGCCACAGATATGAACAAGCATATACATTCTTAAAAAAACAAAAAACAAAACAACCACACACATAAAACAAGGCATTTTTTCCTTCCAACATACAAATAAAGTCATCTAGCAAATTAAATAGATTCAAATAGAATAAATACTATTTCAACTAACACAATTTTCAAGTGCTATTTATGTGTCCACAAGTTAGTCCATACATTGAGAGATTATCTATCCAGATTTTTATCTCTGTACAATAGATTTAAACAGCAGTTAGTAAAAAGTTCTTTACCACATTATAGAATTTTCTGCCAATGTCAAAATTTACTTTACCATTAGATATTAAAAATCATTTTTTAAAAAGCCTCTCATTGTGCCTCTTTGTTACAAACCCTAGATTGTTACTAGATCCAGTATGCCTTGTTTTAAAATTTAAACCTGAAAGCTATACTTACAATGTTTCTTCAATGCATGGTATAATTAAAGGGATGAAAAGATGCCCCAAATGATCCTCGACCTCCTCTAGCTTATAAACTAATAGGTTCTAACTTAGTAGGGCTGTGAAAAAGTTAGGGCTCTAGCCGGTGGCTGGAGAGATGAATGACGGGTGAGTGCCACAAGAGAGAAGGCCGAGCCCCGTGGGAGTAGGAGAAATGAAAGAGAAGATCTCCTCTGGTTGGGGTCCACAGAATAAACTTCACGGAGAAGCTGGAGATGCAGGCAGGAAGGAGCTAACACTTCACTTACAGTGCAGTGGCATGGAGGAAACGTGGAGTCGCTTCAGGTGACTATGGATAATTTTAAAGCATATGAATAAAAGCCTAGTGCGTGTGGAGTACTTTATCCTATGCTGAGAGAAGAAGGTCAAGCCAGAGCCTCCAGGTACATAACACAAATGGAAAGTTGTCTCACTCGCAGACCTAGATGGCCTATGGAGATGACGTACCGCTTCAGAACGACATACTCAAAGTGGCATCATGGAAAACGAGTAAATGCAAAAACCACTTTGAAAACAGAGCGCGGATGACAATGATTAAAAGTGTTATTGCTGGATCTTCGCACTGTTGATCAGTGACTATGAAGCCTTAAAACGCATTCCTAATTGGTCTCCGAAAAACCCGCACTGTCTGAAAAGAGAGATTCTTTGTAATTTTCCCCTTTTTGCTTGTTTCGCTGGTTATTGAGGATACCAGCGGATGTTGTTCTGGCAGCAGAAGTCTGCAAGTCTCTAAGGGAGCAAAGAGCCATTGGCATTTCTGAGTAACCTTCCGGTGTTTTCTACTGGGTAAGTACGCAGGAGCAGGGGCTCGCGGAGGCAGAGAAAGGGCAGCTTCGCTGCCTCCGAGGAAACTTTTGATATTATAAATAACTTGAGGGCGGGACGCCAACGCCGGGCGGGTTGGCGAGCGCTCCGCACGCCGCCTCCACCGTGGCTGCCACCTCTTCGCCACCCTGCTCCTCCCTCGCGGCGGCGGAGTTCCTCCTGGGGCGAACCGGCCGGCCCAGCCCTCCCAGCCGGGCACCGCCCGCCGCGCCGACGTGGCCGAGCGCACAGGTCGGCCGGGTCAGGTGGTTGGGTGACGCCCCGGGAAGGCGCTCCCCGCCGAGGGCGGGCGGCGCCGCCGCGCCCGACGCCTCCGGGGGAGGGGACTTCGCGGGAGTCGCGGGCGGAGGCGAGGAGGAGCGCGGCGCGGCGGGCGGGCGAGCGGGCGAGCGTGCGATCCGAGCGGGGCCGGCAGCCGGTTGCGGAGGCGCAGAGGACGCGAGGCGGCGGGCGGGAGACATGGACCGCGGCGAGCAAGGTGAGGGCGCGGGGACGGCGGGCGCGGCGTCTCCGGGATGGGCGCGGGCGCGGCTCCGGAGGGCGCGCGGCTGGGCGCGGGAGCAGGTGCACGGCGTCGCCAGCCGGCGCCGGAGCGCGAGCAGAGCCTTCTTCAAGTTCCATCTTCCGGATCGGGTTCCGGCATTCTGGTGGGGCCCAGCCGCAGGGAGCGGCTCTGGCGGGCGGAGCGGGCTGATGGGGCCGCGAGTGCGCGCGCGCGCGGCTGTGTGTGGATGCGAGAGGGGGAGAGAGATGCAGACCGAGAGACAGGGGGGAGACCGAGCAGGGGGTGGGGAGGGAGAGAAGGAAAGAAGGTTCTGGGTGGCGGCGAAAGGGCCGGCCAGGCTGGCGGAGTCGGGGCTGCGGACCGTGATGCGCTTTGGGTAGGAGGCGGTGAGACGGGAATACTGTGCAGCTAGCTCTTGTAACTGGTGGAAACTGAGGAACTGACGACAGTGGGTCGTTTCGCCGCTCAGGATGGGAACATGACTCCCCCCCTGCCCCCCCACACTATATTGAGACTTTCTGCCCTCGTCTAGGTAACGTGGTTAGGATCTTTGGTGGCGTCTGAGCCTATGGCGATGGTTTTGGACGTATACGTGTAATATGGGAGGTGTTCCTAAAAAATGTCCTGGTGGTTATGGGTTTATTTGGGGGGAAGGGAGCTTTTCATGGTAAGGGGCGTCTTTTACTCATCAAGGTGAAACCCATAGTCTCATCATTACTGCCTTGGATGCACTTGTTTCTGAGAACAGGATCTTAAGTGAAATTATCTCCACTAGAATTATTGTATAAGAGAGATGTAAACAGGAGGGCATGGCTTAAAGATTTAAATATTAAATATTTAAATGTTGCTTCATCGTTGTGATAATAACCCAGTAAGTGTAATACAGATGCGTGGCACGCTTTTCATTTTTTTTTTTTTTAAGATTTTATTTATTTGGGGGGGTGGGGCACGCGCTAGAGCGAGGATGGGGGAGGGGCGGGGGAGCAGGAGAAGCAGATTCCTGCTGAGCAGGGTGACCTGTGCTGGACCGGGCTCCCGGCTTCATCCCAGGACCCTGGGATCATGATCTGAGTCAAAGGCTGACGCTTAATGTACTGAGCCATCCAGGTGCCCCGCGTGGCACGCTTTTTGAAAGATACACATAAATGGTTTAAAAAAAAAAAGGTAACAATGTTAAGGTAAATTTTAAGAAGTGGGCATAGGAATTGCTCATATTTTGAGTTCAAACGCAACAGTTTTCATTTTTGCTTATTACTCTTTGCCTTTACCTTTGTACATTTTATGTAAATGAAGCCATATTCCATATATATTATTTTGTATTTTACTTTTGGTAAGTTGTAGGGATCTTTGGAACCTTCCAGCCCATTCTTTCCCCCCACCCCTCAGATTGATCTTACACTTTAACATATGAGTGCCTATATTGTAAACATTATATACAATATGTAACATATATGTATATATGTACGATAAGTAATACATTATATATTTTTTTATATGCATCCATGTTGTTTAGATTTAAGCTTATTGAGGTTAGAGGCATGTATTTCATCTTTGTCCATGGTAGGGTGACATGGTGATTTGAACATGGTAGATATTTAAGTGTTTGAGGCAGAAAGCTCATCTCAGATCTTAAGTATATTGTTAGGAGAAGGCCTAGGAGCCACCATGTAAGCCAGAATTATTCTGTCTTTTAATGAGGGTGTCCGGGATGACAAACATGTGAACATGCGTATTTGTATCTGCCTTACATTGTCATATTGAACGTAATGGTGTTTTTAGAGTAGCTGTGTTTGGTACTTGTCAAACCAGATTAAGTAGCTGTTTGAGTAAGTGAATGGAGCGACTAATTTTATTAGATTTGGTGTTCTTAGTTTGGCTGGTGAGAATCACAGTCATTAGTACCTCTGTGCTGATGACACCTTATGTGGTTTTTGTAGGACTAGTTTTTCATGTGTGTGTTTAAGACATATTTTATAAGTTCTTTGGCTTATAAGAGGAGCCTTTCTGTTTCTAACTTTCAGATGTTTTCCTCAGGTAGTCATGTTAGTTCTTGTTTTTAATTGTCATTCCTCGAGGGCAAGGGAAATCCATCCTCTTAAAGTGGGGAGTCTGAGAACTCAGCTCAAAATGAAAGATGAGTCACCTGCTTCAGGAAGGTCAGCTGGCTCCCTCAGCTTTGCTGTGTTGCAACCATGTGGCCTTCCCTTACACTTCTGGTTCCATGTGCTTGTCTCTTTTGCATTTTCACCTTTTTGTTCCCATGGCACAAAGTAGGTGCTCAGAGATGTTTGTGGAGAGTCACTTGGGTGGCTCAGTTATTAAGCATCTGCCTTCTGCTCAGACATGATTCCAGGGTCCTGTGATAGAGACCCAAGTCCGGGCTCCCTGCCCAGTGGGGAGCCTGCTTCTCCCTCTTCCCTGTCATTCATGCTCTCTCTGCCAAATAAATAAAATCTTAAAAAAAAAAAAAAGAAGAAGAAGAAGTGTTTGTGGACTGCCAAAGATGGAAAGGAAAAGTGACCAAGAGCACCTTCCGGCTGTTGGAACCTCTGATGTTCTCCCTTGGTTCCCACTTCTCCTGTTCTTTTTTCTCTTCTCAGTATTTTAAAGGAGCAGAACTCCGTGGTTAGGCAGAGAAAGTTGTTAATAAGGTTGTGCTGGACTGGGAGGGTAAGTTTATAGGTGAGGTCTTTGAAGAAGCAGAGTGATGGCTCAGTCTTCATTGAATCCATAGTGAAACTTCTGGCTTAAAGGAAGAGGAATTGGGATTGTAAACCTGCGTGTCCATTATCAAATAATGCTGGCTGAAAGAAGGTGTATGAAACTCTTTGATTCTCTCTTGAATTGTGATTTTTGTAAAGTACTTAAAGCCACATAGGAACATGTTAAGATTTCTTTAACTTTTTAGTATGCATGGAGTTGGATTTGTCTGTGCCCTAAAAAAAAAACCCAAACAAAAACCAACAAAGCCATACAACTCTAGATGTAAAATAAAATACCCGACCTCTTGTCTTAACTGCATTTTTTTAATTGAAAATATCTCCATACATATGTGAAGTCGTCAAAATCTTTCCTTTGCTCCCTTTTTTATTTAACAGAGCTATAAAGTTTGAGAAAAGTTTTCCTTGTTTTATATAATGTGTTCTAATGCTCTTTAGTATCTGGCTGGGATTCTTCTGTTTTGCCCACCTTCTCCTGATCCAGACTTTGTACACAATATTCTGCTTATATTGAGAGCTTAGTCCATGGTAATTGATTTGAAACCTGCCTTAAAAAAATAAAGATAAATAAATAAAAACACACCATAATCTGCATTATGCCTCTTAAGAGTTTCTACCCAGAAACTAAGCATAACACATTGAATGTGTGTGGTGCTTCTACTTTGAAAGTGTAGAGTAGCGTGCTAACTGGAGGGTACATTGTGTAAAAAAAGAAAAAAAACCCTCTTCCTTTTATGGTGCCGAATAAATATTTACACTTCATTTGTGTCTTAAGTTAGTAATAACCTGTAGTTCAGCACTATATTGAAGTGGTGATCACCCTACCCGTTAGTGCATTTTATCTGTGTTTGAATTCACACATCTTTCTCTCTCACACGCACACACATGCACGCGCGCACACACACACCCCAAAACTTTTTTTTTTTTTTTTCAGGGAGAGAGGGAAGGCTACTGCAGCCAAAAAACTGGGAGAGGAGAAGGCTGCAGAAAAAGTAACACAATGGTATGTCACTGTAATTTCAGCGCTGTAGTTACGCCTTCAAAGTAAAATAAATGTAGAGATGAGTGGATAACAGTATGGAGGGTATGCTTGCAGATCTCAGGGTTTGACCCACTCCAGTTATGGGTTTCTTTGGTCAAGTCTTGCTTCCATATGGTGCTAATGGGTTTGTTGTTGGAATTCACTTCCTGCATTTATTTTTATGCAGTTGCTTGCCTGGTCTCTAGGGCCCTAGCTGAGTGGTAGGAGGGGTTGTGATCTTTAGCAGGATCTCAAAACAGAATAATCTATGCACACAATAAGAGCAGATGTACTCATTATTCGAAACCAGAAAGAACAGCAAAATACCCTGAATTTATGTGTTTCTAATCCTTTTGTTGTAGGCTAAGATTATGTTATTTTCCTTTGGGGTTCATTATTTCTGTTTTAATTGTTGACTGTTGTGAAGTCTCTCTTCTGAGACTCCCAAATTTTATTTGCATTTGGTACAGAAACCATAATCTTAGCCATGTATTTTTATTAGAAAAATATCCAGTGGATCAAATGATTTAATGTTTGGGTGAAGTTAAAAAAATGTTTAAATTAAAAATACTTTTTGGAAGCTGTGACTCTTTTAGAGAAATTGGAAAACAGAGAAAAAGAAAAAGTCACTTGTAATCCTACTGTGAAAAATCATTATTAACTGCTTTATACCCATCCATACATCTATGTGTACTTTTTTTTTTTTTTTTTAAGATTTTATTTATTTATTTATTTGACAGAGAGAAATGACAAGTAGGCAGAGAGGCAGGCAGAGAGAGAGAGGAGGAAGCAGGCTCCCTGCTGAGCAGAGAGCCTGATGCGGGACTCGATCCCAGGACCCTGAGATCACGGCCTGAGCCGAAGGCAGCGGCCTAACCACTGAGCCACCCAGGCGCCCAACTTTTTTCTTTTCTTTACTTTTTTTTTTAAAGATTTTATTTAGGGGCACCTGGGTGGCTCAGTCGTTGGGTGTCTGCCTTTGGCGTGTGATCCTGGTGTCTCGGTATTGAGCCCCACTTTGGGTTCCCTGCTCAGCAGGAAGCCTGCTTCTCCCTCTCCCACTACCCCTGTTTGTCTCTCTCTCTCTCTGTCAAATAAATAAAATCTTAAAAAAATATATATTTTATTTATTTATTTGACAGGGCCCGCGAGAAAGGGGGAACACAGCGGGGGAGTGGGAGAGGGAGAAGCACTTTTCCTGCTGAGCAGGGAGCCCCATGTGGGCCTCCATCCCTGCACTCTGGGATCATGACCTGAGCCAAAGGTAGATGCTTGATGACTGAGCCACCCAGGTGCCCCTCTGTCTATCCTTTTACACAAGTTGCAAAATAATCTCTTATTGAATATTTCATTTTATATGAAAAAAAAATTTAAAAGTTTTACTTTTATTTACTTAAGTGATCTCTACACCCCACATGGGAACTCACAAGATCAAGAGTGGCATGCTCTTCAACCCAACCAGGCAGGCGCCCCTTGTAACTCCTTTTTCACTACTGTGACCAGGTAAATAAGGCGTTTGCTCAAAATTGAAACTGACTAAAAGGTTGCAAAATCTAAATTTTCCTCCCATTCCTGTCTCTCAGGGCGGGGGGGGGGGGGCTATTTCCCTTGGATAGCAATGCGCCATTTTAGCAGGTTCTTCTCTTTCCTCCCAGAGATTCTCCGCATGTAGGTATCCATACACTTACTTGAATATATATGTGTATGGCTGTATTATATAAACTGTAGCACACAAATCCTTTAGCACCTGACTTCCTCCACTTAAATACAGTGTATGTCCTAGAGATTATTCAGCATAGTGTTACATAGAGCTGCTTCTTTTTTTAATGGCTGTCTGCATGTGTACCATGTTATGTATCATAATAGGTGATGTTTGACTTGTTCCCTATTGATGGCCAATTAGCTTTCCCCTGATAATGTTTCTTTTAAAACAAATCTGCTGCAAATCAATTTGTATGCAAGTCATCCGATAAATGTGCCAGTATGTCTGTAGGAAGGATTCTTAGAAGAATGTGACTGTTCAGTTTGGATAGTGCGAAATCGTGCTCCGTAGAAGTGGTGCCAGTCCTACCCACCAGCAGTGTGTGGGCATCTGCTACCCTCCATCATTGGGCCTGGGTGTTGTCACACTTTTTCTTCTCTGCTTATCCTATATGGAAAGAGGGGTTTCTTAGCATATGTTTTATTATATATATTTTAATATGAAGGTGGTTTGGTAAGTGTGAGATCTAGATTTCATTTTTCTGTGAAATGTCCGATCATATACTTTGCCCAATTTCTGTTTTGTTCTTTTTCCCCCTCGATTGCATTATGTAACCCTTTCTCCACGGTATGAATTGCTAATGTATTTTTTCTTCCTTTGTCTTTTACTCTTTTGACTTGATAGTGATTTTTTTCCAAGTGGAAATACTAATTGATGGCTGTTTGCAATTTTAGCTTCTGGCTTTTGAATCATTCGTAGAAATGCCATCCTCACTTTGAGTTTCTGTTTTTATGGTTTTATTTTTTACATTTAAATCTTTCATCCATTTGGAGTTTATTTTGATAAAAAGTGTGAGGTATGAATCTTAGCCCTGCCCACCATTGGCTACTTAGCTGCCCAATACCACTCACTGAAAAATGGATTATTCCTGTATTGATTTGAAATACTACTGTTCTCATACACTAAATTTCTGTTTTCTTTTCTTTTCCGTTGATCCATCTCTGCATTCCCAGCAACTAAACTAAGTTGTTATAGCTTCATAATATGTAAAAATACCCAGAAGGGCTGGTCTCCCCTTTACTCTGTCTTTCTTTTTTTAAGTAGGTCCCGTACCCATCAAGGAGCTTGAACTCATGACCCTGAGATCTGGAGTCACATGCTCCTCCTACTGAGCCAGGCAGGCATCCCTCTATTTTTCTTTTTATTGTTAGATTTTTTCCTAGCTATTTTTGCCAGATTCCATTTCCAAATGAACATTAGAATCAGATTGTCTGGATGAAAATTCAACAGAAATCCTGTTGGCATAGCTTTTCTCCCTCTCTTCTCTCTGTCCCCATTCCCATCCCCCATTTCTCTCCCACCCTCCTCTTCCTTCCTTCCTTCCTTCTCTTTTTTCTTTCAGGAAGGAGTGGGAGGGGCAGAGCAGGAGAGAGAGAGACAAAATCTTAAGCAGGTTCCACACCCTGCAGGGAGCTGATGCAAGGCTTTATCTCATAACCCTTAGATCCTGACAGGAGCGGAAACCAAGAGTTGGTTGCTCAACTCACTGAACCACCGAGGTGCTTCCCACCAACAGTTATTTTTAAAGGGACGCGGGGGGTGCCTGGGTGGCTCAGTGGGTTAAGCCTTTGCCTTCGGCTTGGGTCATGATCCCAGGGACCTGGGATTGAGCCCCACATCGGGCTCTCTGCTGGGCAGGGAGCCTGCTTCCTCCTCTCTCAGTCTGTCTCTCTCTCTCTCTCTGCCTGCCTCTCTGCCTACTTGTGATCTCTATCTGTCAAATAAATAAATAAAATCTTTAAAAAAATTAAAGGGAAGAGGGAGGGCATGAGGAGGGAAGCAAAAAATGCATGAGGGAGGTTGAAAGGGTTCTTATTTCTCTGCATCCTCAGCAACACTTGTTATTCTTTTTTTAAATTTTATTTATTATTATTATTATTATTTTTTTAAAGATTTTATTTATTTAGTTGAGAGAGAGACAGTGAGAGAGAGCATGAGTGAGGAGAAGGTCAGAGAGAGAAGCAGACTCCCCATGGAGCTGGGAGCCCGATGCGGGACTGGATCCCGGGACTCCGGGATCATGACCCGAGCCGAAGGCAGTTGTCCAACCAACTGAGCCACCCAGGCGTCCCTATTATTATTATTATTTTTAAAGATTTTATTTATTTATTTGACACAGAGAGAGAGAGAGACGGTGAGAAAGGGAATACAAGCAGGGGGAATGGGAGAGGGAGAAGTAGGCCCCCCTGCTGAGCAGGGAGCCCGATGTAAGGCTCCCCATCCCAGGACTCTTGGGATCATGACCTGAGCTGAAGGCAGATGCATAACAACTGAGCCATCCAGGTGCCCCTTATTTTATTTATTTATGTTGATAGGAGCTATCCTGATGGGTGTGAGGTGATAGCTGATTGTTTTGATATGTTTTGATAGCTGTTTTGATATGCACTTCCCAGATGATGAGTGATATAGAATTTCTTTTTATATGCTTTTTGGTCATATGTATGTCTTCTCTAGAGAAACTGTTGAAGTCCTTTGCCCATTTTTTGATTGGATTATTTATTTTTGTTATTGTTGTTAAGTTGTAGGAGTTCTTTATATATTATGATACCAAGCCCCTATAAGTTAAGTGGTTTGCACATATTTTCTCCCATTTAGTAGGTTGTCTTTTCACTCTTGGTTGTTTTGTTTGCTAGACCGATGTCATTACCTTAACAAAAAAAGTATTATGAACTTTACAGGGGAAAATGCCTTCTCTTTTTGTTTAAAATTTCTCCATTTACTAGAGAAGCTCTATATGTTATTAGCCATTTTTCTTCCCTGCTTGAGATTGTTACTTGCTCACCTTTTACACTTGGGATCTTAGTGTGTTTTGGGCCTTCTCATCATCCCTGCTTCATGCTCTTTCTAAATCTTTGTGTTTTGTGGCACATATTTATTTTTCCTGTTTTTATTTTCATTTTGGTTATGTCGGACCTTTATAATGTTTTTACTAACAAAATACAGTATTAAGAGCAAATATTTTCTAGGTGACATTTTTTTGGAGTAATTTGCATGGCTCTGAGTAGCTTTCAGTTCTTCCTTCTCTGTGTCTTTAAGTCTTCTCTCTTATGACACTTTTGTAATCAGTACTAAAAATAGGGGTTTTAGGCAGGACTGTTAATTTACATGCCTCAGCTTATAGGCATGGTGTATTTCATGTTACAGCTGTGCAAAGATAAATGTCAGTTTAATATATATATATAAATAGACTGTGATCTTGATAAAGTTTTGGATTGGGAGTTTACTGTTGGGATCAAACTTCACCCATTGTATTCTTAGCTTTGTTGGAGGCATTGTGGTATGAAAAGGAACAGATGGTTCAATCAATGGGGTATAGGTATAAAGATAGTAGCTTATCCAACCCATTGGGATCTGTACTTGACTAGAAATAAGGTGTCACTAGAACAGAAGAATGTTCTTAACTATGTATTCCTAGCACTCAGTCAACTGTGTATGTTGCAGGCACTCCATAAATATTTGTCCTGTTATACATAATTAATTGGAAGGATTTCTAGCATAGATAGAGTCAGATGGGATTAGATAGAATGGGTAAGGATTAGGGAAGGATAATGGTTTGGTAGGGAGACATATGCTTGTGGTTTGGCGCCTGGGTGGCTCAGTGGGTTGAGTCTCTGCCTTCAGTTCAGCTCAGGTCGTGATATCAGGGTGCTGGGATGGAGCCCCGCTTTGGACTCTCTGCTCAGTGGGGATCCTGCTTCCCCATCTCTCTCCGCCTCGCTCTCTGCCTACTTGTGATCTCTCTCTCTCTCTCTGTGTCAAATAAATAAAATAAAAATCTAAAAAAAAAATATGTTTGTAGTTTTATATAAAAATCACTGAAAATCTGTAAAGAGAAGCTAAATTGGTACTTTATTTCTGAAGTATTATGTTAACTGTGTGTGTAGACATATACAGATAGAGGAAGAGACAGTGAGGGTTACATTTCTGTTCTCTAAAGCATGCCGAATGTAGTGCTCAATAAATACTTCCATAAATACATTTCCTCTGTTCTACCAAAGCTTAAATGTGTCCTGACTCTAGGAGGCATGGATGGTCTCAATACATTTTAGAAGTTCTCTTTGAATACAATTGAGAAGGGTAAGGGATCCATGTTGACAGTGGTGGAAAGTACATGCTACTAGTTTAAGCAGATGAGAATTCTGCAAAGAGAGAAAAATGCAAACATTTTGGCCATTGGGGCACTTAACAGAAGGAAGACCAACCTATCATTTTGTTGGTGTCAAGTGAATATATATATCACTTTTGGTATATCACTTTAATTAGAACTCAGAATGATATTGGTAATGATGGTGATACCATCAGCTGGCTTTGCAAAACTCTTATTAATTTTCTTTTGAGTCTTGTAAAGCTGGTGGGTGATCTGTTATTAATGAGGAAACAGAAACTGAGTGATCGTGTCTTCCCTGTACATTGTGCCAGATGAGTGTCATGAGTGTCGTGTGGTGAGTGTCGTGAAAACTTTGTCCCATATCTCTTGTCTCCAAGAGAAACACCAGGAGCCCCAGAAAAATTGAAGCTACATTTGTTAACCAGTTTAAAGTCCCACGGGTACTTCATACTTCTTAGAATTCCCCCCCCCCAACTAATTAAAATAAAAGTGGAATCTGAAGGGACACAGCTTCAGCCCTGCATTATAATTACCCGAGTTTTCCAGCTGGGGTTTTTACTGCATCATTTTAAAAAATACTCCTCCTGTTCCTCCTAATACCAGTGATAGCGTTTGCTGAGTATATTTTATATGCCAGGTTATGTTCTAAATGCATTTTTCTGATACCTTCATAAGAAACCCGTGAGCAGTGCTCTTAATATCACTGCTTTACACAGGAAGAAACAGGTGTAAAGGGATAGAAGAAGAACTTTTCCAGGGGCAAACAGCTCGATACAGACATATCTGGGTTTTAAATTTGGGATATTCCGCTATAAAATACATGTCTTTACACAGCACATGATACCACCTAAAAGTTACATGCAGTCTCCTTTCTCCTTTCAAAGGTGTGGTTCAGAAGAGCACCCTGGTCTGGGCTCAGCCACAGAAGGGGGGCACTGAGGGGATGTATCTTTGCCAGAATATGGCTGTGTGTCTGTCCTTATGCAGAGGCACTGATTGTAAATTTTTAGGGCAAAGAGTGCTGGACTTGAAGTTTATATCTGGGTTCAAAATTTGGTGTCCTCATTTTGTGGAGAAGAGATGCTGGATAAGTCACTATACCTTCTGGATGCTGATAATACTCCAGATATCAGAGAAAATTAAGTTAAAATCTGTGACTAGCTCTTGTGCTGAATAGCATTGATTCTGAAATTGAATATTTGGTATTTCCGTAAAAGGCTCAGTTTGTGGTTTCCAGTTCAGAGCAAACATTTAATTTATTTAGGGGCAAACATGGTAGGATGCCTGTGCTCAGGCTTATGGGCTAGAACAGAGAAACAGACAAGAGAACTAGGTCCCTTTAGTGAAGTGTGTGTTATAAGGGGGTGTTGTATAATCCATGGAGGAGGAAGTGAGCAAGTCCGGTTGGGTCATCAGAAAAGATCCTCGGGGCACCTGGGTGGCTCAGAGTAAGTTAAGCCTCTGCCTTCGGCTCAGGTCATGGTCTCAGGGTCCTGGGATCGAGCCCTGCATGGGTCTCTCTACTCAGTGGGGAGCCTGCTTCCCTCTCTCTCTGCCTGCCTCTCTGCCTGCTTGTGATTGCTCTCTTTGTGTCAAATAAATAAATAAAATCTTAGGAAAAAAAAAAGATTGTCAAAGTACGTAACCTTTGAACTTGGACTTGAAGGTTAAGCAGGGTTCTTTGTAAGCGGTGAGAGAAAGAAGGATGAAGAAGGGAATTTACGGAGGAGAGTCAACATGGGCAAAGGTGCTGTGGCATGAAAGGGCAAAAAGGTGTTTGTGAATCCTCAGAAATTCCCTGGATCCAGAATCTTGGGTTGTCACCCAGATTTGGGACAGGTGGGGGTGTGAGCAGTCCTGAGTGCCAGGATCAGGAATCAGGACTGTGTTCTGTAGGCGATTAGTAAGTAGGTGGTTAGGTGCGTGGGAGTTCAGCTTTTGAATATTAATTAGGCATTGAATAGAAAGTACTAGCAAACCAGGTAAAGGGTGTCACTATATTCCTAGCCTGTGTTAGCCTTAAGAAATAAGACTGCCAGTTATTTTACCAGCAGAAGGGGTTTATTTGGAAATAACAGAGAGAATTGCAACCCAGTACAGGTAAACTGTGGCAAAACCATTGGGAAGTCCACCAAACAGAGGAGAGGAATACTTTTGTAGAAGTGGGAAGCTGAGAATACTGTCATAAACAAAAATTCTATTGGAGTAAACTGGGAGTTACTGTGAAAAAAAAATTTATTTGTTTTAGAGAGAGCAAGCAAGAGAGCAGGTAGGAGCAGGGGGAGAATCAGAGGAAAAGGGAGGGGAAAGACAATCAGACAGACTCTGCCCTGAACACAGAGTCCTGTTCCATGCTGGGTCCCACCGCCCTGAGACCATGACCTGAGCTGAAGCCAAGAGTCCGACGCTCAACAGACTGTGCCACTGATGCACCCCTAAACCGGGTGTTCTATTAAACTGGCTTTCCACGGGCTCAGCTGGGACGTCTCTCATTGGCCAGGCCCGTGGGTGGGTGGGGGGGGCTGCAGAAGGAAGCCTTCCTCTTCCTGCTGGGATAGTAAAATAGTATCTGTCTGCAGGGTCCTGTCTCTAACTGTTGGGTGTGCAGTTGACTCCAAGAGTGGTAGGGCGGGAGGCCTGGGTGGCTCAGTCAGTTAAGCGTCTGCCTTTGGCTCAGGTCATGATCCCATTGGGCTCCCTGCTCAGTGGGGAGTCTGCTTCTCCTCTCCTCCTGGCCCCCCAACCCCGCTTGTGCTCTCTCTCCCAAATAAATAAAATCTTAAAAAAGAGAGAGAGAGAGGGGGGATAGGGCAAGAGAGCTCCCCCTGCCCATCCTCCCATTTTAGGGAGGTTTCCTTTTATTAATTTTCACACCAGAGGTGAGGGTGCTGGATTCCTGAGAGACGGCTGTGTGTCAGATGTCAGGGGTGGAGGGGATCTGGGGGTAGAGAGGGATAGAGAGGGGCTTTCAGATCGCATGGAAAAGGACCTGGGATAGAAAGTCTAGAAAGAAGAGCAGATGCAGGGAGGGAGAGAATGAATTTAGTTTGGGGTATGTCACATTTGAGGTCTTTCCAGTTGCCTGGAGCTGCATTACAAACCATGTTAAAACCCAGTGGTTTAAAATAACAGCCTTTATTATGGTCCTAGATCTGTCATTTGGGCAGGGCTTGGTGCGGACAGCTTGTCTCTGCTCAGCCTCAGCCAGGGCAACCTGAGGTATGAGACGGGATCATGAAGGCGTACTCACTCCTGTGAGGGGCCGTTGTACTGGGAAGACCTAAGCAGTTGGGGCTCCTCGGCACCTGTCTCCGTCTTCATGGTCTCCACAATAAAAGCCAATAAGGGTCTGATGATGGTTATTCGCTTGCCTGTTTTGAGTATTGCTTTCTTGCTGGAGACTGTGCCGTAGACCAGACAGCGGGCAGCCTCTGGATGCCCAGCCTTCTGGTGTGCAGCCCAAGGGCCTCAAGGTGTGACTCCTTACAGAGAGGCAGGCAGAAGCTGCGTGGCTTTTTATGACCTCGGGCGACACTTCCTTCCCTTCTGTAGCTAAGGCCACGGAGGGGGTAGTGGGGGAGTTGGGGGTGCGAGTGGTGGAGGTGGTGGTGAGACTTCAATTTTGGTGGGAAGAGTGTCCGCGACTGTGTGTGTTTCAAAAACCACTACCCAGGTCTCCTGGGACGATTGTGTGGATGGGCTGGGGAGGGAGATACGGATCTCTAAGAGGAGCGGGGCAGGATATCGAGGTTGGGGAGACATGTGCTACGGGAAGCTGTTAAGTTGCTGAGATGGCCCAGGAAGAAAAGTGGGGTAAAATGTAAGCAGAACTTGGATGTGAATCTTTCAGGGCCGGGAGAGGAAGGTGCAAGTTAAGCCACAGGGAGTTCTACTTTGAACGGCTGTGGAGAGGCCAAGTGGAAGGGACAGAAGGAGGAGATACTGGCTGGTACTGAGTCCCCACAGTGGGTAATGCTGAGAGAGGTTCATGCTCCGTGGGGAGTGGTGGGGTGGGCTTTGCTTGCCTGTACTGAGTGTTGGTTTTTGTTTTGGAGTGCAGAGAGGGTGGTGGTACTTTGACCTTTGTGCGCATTTGTAAAATGAGAGAAAAAGCCAGAGAGGCCTGGGAGAGTAATAGGCTTTGCTTTTACTGTATATGTCACTGGTTTTAGTGAAGATGCTTTAAATGCAAAGTGCATTTTAATAGTCATATCCTAGAGTTTGACCTTCAAGGAGCTCAAGTCTGTGAGCAATAATTCACTTTAATGGTAACAGCCTTGCAGAGAGTAAGTGCTTATTAAATATTTGCAAAATGAAAGTGCAGTATTCTCCATTCTCTGGGTGCTAGGAGAGCCAGAGAAGCAATTTTGCCTAGAGGTGACATTTGAGCCAAAGCCTAGTGAAGCTGTGATGATTATCATTATTATTTTTCTTAAACTGGTGATTTCTCAGGGCAAATCGAAGTTGTGAGTGCTCGCTTTTGTCATGGAGTGTCTTTGCTCTGGGATTCGTGTGTG
Source organism: Mustela nivalis (assembly GCF_964662115.1). Taxonomy (NCBI): domain Eukaryota; kingdom Metazoa; phylum Chordata; class Mammalia; order Carnivora; family Mustelidae; genus Mustela; species Mustela nivalis. The sequence continues at coordinate 52,906,613 of NC_139021.1, forward strand.
CAGCGTGTCTGGATTTGTCAAATATTCTCTCTCAGATTCTCTTAAGAAATGGTTTTCAGTCCCGAGCGGCAAGTCCCAAACTGGAGTCCATCAGCTGTTTCTCTGGGGTTATTGTTGGAAGGGAAACCTACATTTCAGTTGAATTTTTCATTGATTTTTAAATGGAATGCTCATTCCTTCAGGGATTAAGTGAAAATTTTGATGAGTTGTAAAGATAACGTGACAGATTTCTCATGGTTTAGGGACTTGTATTTTTCCCAGAATTATGATCTGTTCTCAGACTTCCTCTTTTTAGCTTCCAGAAGGGACTCCAGCCCCGGGAGTCTTGCCGTTTTGCTGGTTTGCCTCTGGCTGGGGCTGTGGTCACTGCAGCTGGTCTGATGATGTTTTCCTAGTCTGATTATTCTATTTATAATGGCAGCTGTAGCTGTTAAGTGTGAAAAGCCATGAACTCTGCTGAAACAACCAACTTTTCAAAGTGCACTAGGTAACTTTGATAATTCCCTAAAATCCAAAGGGAAGCATAAACCTCAAAACACACCTGTCTTTGAGCTCCCTCTGCTTTCTCCTGGCATGCTGCGTTTTTCTGTGGGTCTGCCATCCAGCTTTGCTGTTTCCCCTTCCTTCAGCTTTTCTCTCTTTTCCTGTCTTTTTTTCTCCACCAAATTTCCATTTTCATCTTCTCTTTTTATCTTTCCCCATTTTGGACTATAAAGTGGTGCTCAAGAATTTTGTGGTTCTTGTTCTTTTTATTTTGCTTTTTTACTTAAGGGATTTCATGGATTTATTCAAGATATTTTATGTTTCTTATTAGTGTTCGCTTTTCTCCTGTGGAAATAAAAAACCCCCAAGAAACAGGTTTCCTAGTTTGTTCATTTATTGTTAATTAATTTCATTGCTATTGTGATGTTAATTTAGCGCTCTCTTTCTCTCTCTCTTGACATGTGTGTAATGATTCAGAGCTTAGAAAAAATCTTTGAAATGATTAGTCAGGAATTTTCAAAACTCATACCTTATTAGTTTAATTCTTTGGGTTTGTGTATGAATTCTGGGCAAAGAAGAAACATTTAGAGGCTACATAATTTTTAAAATTTGATGAAGAGGAACTTTTTTGATTTTTCTTTATCGATAAATTTAAGGAATTGGGAGTTGGGGGTGCGAGTGGTGGAGGTGGTGGTGAGACTCCACTTTGGCTGAACGTGATTATTCAGTTGCAGTTCTAATCCCACGCCATCCCAGCATTTGGACATTTGTCACATTGTCACTTCTACTTTGGGCTCTGGACGTCTTGGCCACCAGCAAGTGCTCCAGCTACCTGAGCTGAGGAAGAGGCTGTGGGGTGGGCGGCCCCGCTGCAGGGCTTTCGCCCACATTGGCGCACATGACACTGCAACAAAGAGCCCCCAGGCACTCTGGCTCCTAGGGTCTGTTCACCCAGTCACCCTTTTGCTTTTGGCAATAAAAAACAGTTTTGGGAAATTTTTGTTTTTGTTTTCAAGTAGGCTCCGTACCCAGTGTGGAGCCTGAGGTGGGACTTGGACTTGAGCTCACCACCCTGAGATCAAGACCCGAGCTGAGATCAGGAATTGGGACACTTAACTAAGGTGTTAAGTGAGGTCCCCCAGGAAGTGGGGAATTTTTAATATATGTTCATTTTCCCATTAATACCACTACCTCACAACTGTATTTCCTATGCTGAACAAAAGAAAAATTTTATGGGGCCCTTCATGGTATGTCTTGCCACAAAGAATGTGGTGGTTCTGCTCTTTTCTTTAGAGGCTGGAAAGGTGATTGGAAGGGAGCAGATGGTGAGATGGGGATGGTTTGGGCCTTTTAGCTTTGGAAGAGTTTGAAATTCTTAGTTCTTTTTAACCTGTATTCAGTGGGAAGGAGGCATTTTATTTGGCAGTGATGCTCTTAGTCTACTCAGTGTGCCCCTGGTCCTAGCCCCAGTTCCGCAGGTCTTGGCAGCAAATGCCTTAGTTGAGCCTTCCTTCAGCTCTGCTCAATGTACTCTTCCTTTTCCATCCTACCAGTGAGGGAGTGTGAAGTGTGGGGGCCTTAAAGAATTACCCAGTATCCTCTAGTTTGCAACATTTAACCACCTCTCAATCATGTAGAGAGATTTTATTTTATTTTACTTTAATTAATTAATTAAATTTTGAGAGAGAAAGAGAGAGTATGCACTCCCTGGAGGGGAGAGGGGGAGAGAGCATCTCAAGCAGACTCCCCACTGAGTGGGGAGCCGGATCCAGGGCTCCATCTCAGGACTCTGAGATCATGACCAGAGCCGAAACCAAGAGTCAGATGCCTAACCCACTGAGCCACCCAGGCACCCCCCGAGAGGCCTTATTTTAAATGGATTTTTTACAGGCATACCTTTGCTAAAATGTAGATTCATTTAATAATACCAAGTCTTCACCGTACGGAATTTTGCCTGCGAATCTTCGTGTTCACCACAGATGAGTGGAATGTCTGCAGGGCGGTCTAGCAGAGGCTTTGGGGCTGTAGTTACAGTCTTGTGATTGCTGTTTTGGGGAGAAGTCCACGCTGGGGTGTGGACGTGCTGGAAAAGAAGCATTCCTCTAATCCCTATCTGGCTTGCCTGAGGAAACTTGAACATCTTTTGAGAAATTAGTTTTTTTCCTTCCAGCAGAAGCCAGTGGGCAGCCCCCTTGGGGCTCATGGGGAAGCAGCTACGGCTGTCACTCACTTCCTTCAGTGACCTGGCATCTCGAGATTCAAGCAGCTGTACGTAAAGTGTTTAGTATTTTCCTGTGCTTTGCAGTAATTCTTTACAATTTTCGGCCCATAAGTTAAACATCACCTTAGTGAACAAAAATGTATAAAAGCAAAGCACTAAAACATTACTTCTAAATAAAAAGGCCTAGCGACCCCTGTCATATACAGCATCCTTCCCCCACATTTATTTGTTTGGTGTCTCAGCGTCATCCTTTCTTTGAAAATACCTGTTAATTTAGGGAAAGATACACTAAGGGAAACATAAGCTCATTTTAATGAAAGTCAGAACCCAAGTCCAGACCTCATTTCCTGTATTCAGTAATATGTGTCCACTGGCCCTCCCCCTCTCCCCTGCACACACCCTGTCCAGTCACTATTCAGGTTCTTAATCACAAGCATGTCCTTGAAACACAGGCTGCTTTCTTTGGCTGGCCTTCAGGATATCAAGTTTCCTCTGTTCAAAGGGAACCCGAGACCTGCTTGTGCCTGGCTTCTTTCACAGAAGAGATCTTCTTTAAAGCTGGATTTGCCAGTCGCAGTTTTGGTTATTACATGTAGTTGGTGTTTGTGGGGGGACGGTGAGTGTCGAGGAAGGGAGTTTCCACAGCAGAATTTCAGACCTTGACCTGGTAGTGGTAGTGCAGCTGCCTTAGGTTGCTTCCGCCTGCCCAGGTGCAATTGGCTTCTGCCTGCCTGACTCTGTCAGTCACTGTTGCAGGCTGGCCTGGTCCTCCCACCCCCACCCCTGAAGATCAAGGCTAGCCCCTCATCTCCAGATGGAGCTGGAGCGGAGAGTAGGGGAGGACCTGCTTCTGAGATGTGCAGCGGTGTGGGGAGGTAAGGGGTAGAGGCAGGTTCCTGAGTGTTCAGAAATGTTTGTTCTAGAAGCCTCCCCAGGAAGGTTTCCTAGGGTTGCAGCATTCTGTTCTCGAAGACCAGAGAGGTGCAGGCCTCTTGCTTATACTGCAAGCTGCTCATGGGTAAATGCACAGGCCTTCTCTGACCCATATTGACACAAAGGCCATTCTCTCCTGTCTTGCCTTTAACTTGCTTCCTAACTCATTTAGGAATAGATCTGTCACAGTGGGGGCGTATTACAAAATGGTCTTGTCATATAACTTACACCTTCCATGGTGGTCTTTTTCTCAAGTTTTAAGTCTCTTCACTTCAGAGGTACATCGTTTTTTTCTCTATTACTGTTGACATAGTGTTAAATCTTTTCTTTTAAAAAAATCAAGGGAGCGCCTGGGTGGCTCAGTGGGTTAAAGCCTCTGCCTTCGGCTCAGGATGATGCCAGGGTCCTGGGATCAAGCCCTGCATTGGGCTCTCCGCTCAGCAGAGAGCCTGCTTCTCCTCTTTCTCTCTCTGCCTGCCTGCTTGTGATCTCTGTCAAGTAAACAAATTTAAAATATATATATATATATATCAGATATTTCTGTTATATGAGGCTATAACTTTTTGCTTCATCTTCTCTAGGTAAAGAACCCAAGCTTCTTAAATGGATTTAGCTAAAAATTTGGCCTTGTTAAATGAAGGAAAAAAAAAAAAAACATTGGCTGAATAGTGGGAGATGAGAAGGAAAACTCTGCTTGCTTTCAGGCTAAAAAGAGATGATTTTTCTCTGTACCATGGAGAAGCATGGCCCAGATAATTGAATGGCACACAGCTGTTTCTTTGTAGGTCTGCAGTCACTTTGAGCATGGGGTTTTGCTTGTGTCAAAGAACAAGTAGGTTGTGATGACCTCACAGTATCCAAGAGAATAAGAAAGAAAGAAACCGAAGAAGCCGATGTTCCCGAAACCCAGGACTGAGCATGTACTCTTATTCTGCTTTTACTCTCCAGCGAAACTTGAGTACTTGTTATAGAGGGTGAAACTTCTACTTAATCTTTTATTACAAAGCTAAGGTAAGAATATCTAGGCAGTTTCCGATGTTGGCTCTTTAAGCTTTGTAGGATATGTATCAAGGGTGATCCCTGCATTTTTGACATCAGATCAGCTATATTCTCACTTAAAAAATTTAGATGTGGGAAATCTTTAATTCTTTATAAAATACCACTTGTTTTTATTCTTAGTTTGGAACATAACTTGTAGCAATAATAGGAGATTAAAAGGTTATTTCTTATTGTCATCTCTGAGCTGAAAATTAAGTATATCTAATCCTATTTTTATATTACAGGTTTCCATTACCTTATTTTAAAGTGGATTTCAGAATACACTTGAGCATTTATATTCATGAATATTGACAGTAGTGGCTGATTTTACTTCGGTGAAGTTAATGAGAAATAAAATACAGGGGTGTGTGTGCGAGAGAGTTTATGCATTTCGGAGGTTCCACAACCTGGAAAGGAGATGTCAAGGCTTCGAGGGTTGGTGGCTACTATCATTTGTCCCTAACATTTGTCACTTAGATTTTAAAGCCCTCTTTCCGGTCTCCTGGGGACTGGGAGAAGCATTGGCCACTGCGGTGCGTGGGGCCAAGGAATCAACAAAACAGGACAACAAAAGACTTTGTGACACTTGAGCTTTTCCAAAACAATGTCTGCATTATTCTTTTTTTAAATCTTTGGTAGGTGGCTGTCCATCATACTAGTAGAGTTGACTGTTGTGCACTCTCTGAGCTCAGCCTGAGCTAACTGAGACTCTAGTGAGAGTTCTGGAGTAACATTCATATTTCACTTGTGTTTCATGATTTTTGTGACCGTCAGCATTTCCGTGGCTCATAGGGAACCTCCATTCTCCTATTCTGTCAGCTTTTCCTCTCCCGTAATTGCATGCTTAGCCATTTCTCCAGTCCCCTCCTAGTACCTAGAGTATCTAAAAAAAAAAAAAAAGTCACTTTGGATTATGGACGCAATGCATGGATATATTGTCCTTGTCAACAGAAGGCGGGGTGGGAGGGTGAGAGGATTTAAAGATATTCCCTCAGAAACCTCAGTTATGAGAGTCCCATCCTTTTCTTAGGGACCTGAATACAGACCTGTGTGACCAGCAGTTCTCAGGCTTCTGTTTGCCTCCAAGGGCTTGCTGAAACAGACTGCTTTACTTAGATGGCTGATTCAGTGGGTCTAGGGTGGGGCCTGAGAATTTGCATTTTTAGCAAGTTCCCAGGTGACGTCAGTGCCGCTGGTTCTCTAACCACACATTGGGATCACTCATAGAATTGATTTTTTGCCTATGTGTGACTTTCAAAAAGGCAGATACTCTCATATCATATGCATGTCTATATTTTTCATCCGCTCTGTCTCGTGGAGAGCTTTCTGCATTACAACACAGTGATCGTTTCTCATTCATTCATTTATTTTTTTAAGAAGAGAGAGTGTGAGGTGGGGAGGGAGGGACAGAGGAAAAGACGGAGAGAGACTCTTAAGCACGTTCCATGCTTAGCTCAGCACAGAGCCCGATGTGGGGCACGATCTCATGACCCTGGGATCATGACCTGAGCTGGTCAAGAGTTAGACACTCAACTGACTGAGCCACCCAGGCGCCCCCGTGATCATTTCATTCTTTTTAACTGTTGCATAATGTTTCCAACTATAAATATGCTCTAACTTCTATTAATGGGCATCTTGGTTCTTTACAGTATTTTTTTAAACTGTTGTGCATAAATGCTGCACTGAATGTCTTTGTTTATTCCTCCTTGAGGCAAGTATGTTGGTTTAGGATAATATGGGGAAGTGAAGTTGCTGAGCATGTATATATTTTATTTTATTTTTGTTCTGATTGATAATGTCACCCTGATTCTTTATGATGTTCACCACATTAACACCTAGCCCTGAGTAATTTGTTTTATTATCTTCCCAAGCTGGGGCTAAACCAGAGTTGCTAGGAAAATTGTAAAAATGTGCTGATTGGGCTCTTTGGAAATTCAGCCTGAAGTGGGCTTCGGGCTGCTGGCCAGTATTTTTTCACTTTTTGTAGACTTCCTAAAACTGATACTGAACTCTTTTTTCCACTCTCAGTACCCTTGATGGATAAGAATTGCCCTCAGTAGCAATGGCTCACTTAGTCAAGTTTCTAGAGGACATAGGTCCAATTGTATCTTTTTATGCGACATCGTCATTAGACTTCTCCGTTCTGGATGTTCTGCCCTCCTGTCAGGCTCTACATGTGGATAACCAGTGTAGCATTTCTTGTGTCTTCCACTTTTCTAAACCAGTTATTCCTCTTTTTCTGCTCTGCCCTGGGGAGTGCCATGTGTTGAGTGAGTTTGGCAGGTTTTAGGTGAGGCTGCATTCACGGATGGGTGGTGGGGGGTAAGTTTGTGTTACATCTCAACCCTGTCTTTGCTAATATGACTGATGAAATAGATGGGTAAAATTAAAATTAGGGGTGGGGAGCTCACACTGGGTTGTCAGTTCCTTGTTTTGCCAAGTCATTAAAATCAACCGACATAAAGCCCCGCCATCTTTTTCTAAGTGTGTGATTTTCAACACCCCCTCCCCCCTCCCAGATCAGGAAGAACATAATCTGAGTCAAGGACGTTACTTTAAAGTTCAGTTTCAAAAAAAAGTTTTTTTTTTCCTTTTTGGCTCTGGCAAGTGAAAATGTTGATTGATGTGGAGTGGTCCTAGTACATAGAGGAAGCTGACATTCCTTGAGTAAAAACATGTGAGGTCTGCAGGAGGCTTTCCTAGTTTGTCGTGCTGCTAATGGTACTCTCCAACGTGCCTGCTGGACGTGGGGTTGGTCCTCGACTGTGCAGCTCTCCTGAAGGAGAAGAATTCTCAGGATCCTTGGTCACCCGTTAGCGCTCTTTGAGCACCTGCTCGGCGCCAGGCACTGAGCAAGGTTCTAGATAAAAAGAAGCAGAGGAGGGAGTTCTTGAATTTCAGCAGCTCCCAGAGAGGCTTGCTTCGTCTATACCATGCAGACTGCTTTGCCGTGAAGACATGTTCAGATTTGTATGATGACAGCTGTCATGTGTGCTCACAGATCGCTTGCCATCCACATCTGCTGAGATCGGTCACTTTTGGCTACGAGCTGTGCTTAGACAAGGTTGCTCTTGTATCTCTGAGCATCTTGGGAGCATCTCCTTTGAAAGACAGGAAACACTCTTGTGAGCGCATCCAAATATCTCTTACCTACTTTTGTGCTTTTTTGCTTTGGGATGTGAAAATACCCAATAAATGGTAACGAAATTTGTGCTGATTTTAACAGCAGGGCTCCCCCAAAATAGAGTGAACCTCCTCCTCCCCTAGGACAACTTCAGCAGAGCCCGAGACAGTTGTGTGTTTGGAACCTCATGTGGTGTGTGGAAACAAATTAAAATATTACCCACAGCGTAACTCATTACAGTGTTAATTCTCTGGAAACAACCAAGATCTAAGGGGCTTATTAGGTTTTAAATAGATAGAGTGCTTTATTAGATTTTTTTTTCCTGTTACGATTTATTGGATGAGATGCTGAAGAGATTGAGATGACCTAAGAAATTTGAAAATCCTTCGGTTTGATTAAAATGCACTGAACACTGTGTGGAAGGCAGTTCCACAGCCTCAAGACCAGTTGTGGGTTTATTCCAGTGAACCTGATAGAAAAAGTATCTTGAAGAAAGGGCACTTGGTTCTGAACCATGTGTGCAGCCCATAAAGTTCCCCACAAGACTGCTATCCTGAAACCTAGTAAATATTTAATATGAGGGGACGTGTCTAAGGCTTTTCCTAGTGCTAAGGGGCTTGCTGCCGTTGCCATGGAGAAGCTGGTGCTGGTCTCAGCTGTGTGACCGACACTGCAGGCCCTTCAGGAAGCGGGGAGCGGGAGCGGAAGGTCACTGAACCTCAGTGAGCTTGGAGAGCGCTGTTGGTTCTGATGAGTATTGATCTGTTTGTTTCTGGTATCCCATACTGTAAAATGTCTACCGTTTTGACTGTTCACTATTTTTTAAAGTACTCGTTTTACTTGGAATTTGGTTTCCTGTTGTAGAATCTGAGGCTTGTATGTTGGTAAAATTAGGATGTAATTTAGTTACTAATTATTTGTATTGTTATCATGATATTCTTCACAAGAGAGAAGAGGACAAAATACTACACAAAACATTTGCCTGACAAGGATTCCTTTCATTTGAAGAAGCATAAATGACCTGGTTGGTTCTGACTGTTCCTTGAACTTTTTTTTCTTTTTTTTTTTTTTAAAGATTTTATTTATTTGACAGACAGAGATCACAAGTAGACGGAGAGGCAGACAGAGAGAGAGAGAGAGAGAGAGAGAGAGAAAAGCAGGCTCCCCGCTGAGCAGAGAGGCGGATGCGGGACTCGATCCCAGGACCCCGAGATCATGACCTGAGCCGAAGGCAGCGGCTTAACCCACTGAGCCACCCAGGCGCCCCTTGAACTTTTTTCTTTAAAACTAATTACAGAATTTATTATATATAACTTAAATATTGGAGTTTCTTCCTTAGAATTCACCTTACAGTTAGTCTACAAATAAACTGTGACTTTTATGATTGTTTAAAAATTTAATATGTATATTTCACAAATGTTATGAGAGGATAAATAACATTTTTTTGAAAAGTTTTTTTTTTCCTTTTGCCTGCTCTGGTGACCAATGTGGTGGAATATACTAGAATCTTAATAAACATTTCACACATGTGCTTCATGTTGAAAGTGAAACCATCCAATCCTTAGTAGGCTTTTAATCTTTATATACTCTTAGTCCCCAGAGTAGGTTTTTGTGATGCCTGTAGATTTTAGAAATGAAAACTTTTAAGTGATTGATCAGTTGGTTGCTTTTAATGTGGTGGACATTGCTAATTATGAAGCTTAAAGAAATAATTAGCCTGGACTGTGCTTATGGGTGGCCTCTTGCTATGTTTTAATGAGTTCTGGTAAAAGCAAAAATATGTGTTCCAAAATAACCAGACTTTTTTTTTTTTTTTTTTTTTAAGATTTTACTTACTTATTTGAGAGAGCAAGCCAAGGGGAGGAGGCAGAGGGAGAAGCAGACTCCCCGCCGAGCTGGGAGCCTGAAGCGGTGCTCAGTCCTAGGACTCTGAGATCATGACCTGAGCTGAAGGCAGATGCTTAATTGACTGAGCCACCAAGGAACCCTCAAATTAATCAAACTTTTAATTGGGGCTGTATATAAGTGAATTTGAAGGTTGTCTTTCCAACCCTAGATCCTCTCTCTTTTTTTTTTTTTTAAGATTTTCACAAAAGATAAACATTTCACAAAAGATAAGCCCCACTGGATCTCAGCCTTGAAGAGTTTTTATAGGAAAAGAATATTCTTCATAAAAGTGATATGGAGATTGCCTTACTAGAGTAATAAATTCATGTGTATTTTTTTTGTTACCTAACATACCCTAAAACTTAGTAGCTTAAAAATTTAGAGAGAGTATTTTAGAGAGAGAGTGTGGACAGAGGAAGGGGCAGACAGAACTGGAGGGGGTGGGGGGGCGGTAATCCTCAGGCAGACTCCCCACTGATTGCCGAGCCTGATGTAGGCCTCCATCCCAGGATCCTGAGATCATGACCTGAGCTGAAACCAAGCATCCGCTGCTTAACTGAATGAGCCACCCAGGCACACCACCTAGAGCCTCTTTCTCAGGATTTACATCAACAAAGGAAAATAGAGATGACTTGACTTTGGGTTCTCGTGTTAGGGTTTACATTCTGCGATTTTGGGCACAGCTTGTGAAGGCTGGCTCCAGTGAGGGGAAGAGAAGAGGATGAGATAAGAAGCAGCCTTCTAGATGTTTCACATAAACTTGTAGATTGTCTCATTTAGTCCTTTGGAAAGCTGTCTTCGTAAGTTACAGTAATTTACCGGTGGGAGATGTGAAGGCCCAAGAAGTGGATACTTCCTTCCTTGGTCTTGCGGTTCCTAAATGTGGAATCAAGATGCAAACCCAGATGGGTCTGCTTCCCAGGTTCATGCTCCGTGACCGCTGCCATCAGCTGCTGGAAGCCTTTGCTGCTGACTCGGTGGGTGGTGGTCTGTTGACTCCTGAACTGCCTGCTTTATCTCACTTCCTCTGTGGATGTGTGAACACATGTTTCCATCAATTATTCCTTCTCTGTTCCCTTCTGGTGGGGTTATAAGAGAGAGTGTAGGGGTGGGGAAAGGAAGGACAAGTTGAGTTCTGCCCAGGACCAGTCTGTTGTTTGTTTTTGTTTTGTTTTGTTTTGTTTTTGCTTTCTTCCTCTTTCTCAGACTCGCCCCATTTTCCGAATGCAGTCGCTGACGACAGCAGGCCTCTCTACAGTTAATCAAGTCTTTATTACTGGGGATCAGCTCAACCCTAACTAATGTCCAGTAATATCTCTCCCTAGTTTTTTTTTTTTTTCTGTGCGTAGGTGTGGGATGGCTGAGAATCCTTGATTGGACTAGGCCAGACTGGGGTTAATGAGAAGATAGAGACCTCCTCTGTGCTCCGGGAGCTAATGGCTTGTGTGGGTTGCAGACCTGTGAGCCTTCACTGCACCATAAGACAGACTGACCTCATTGTTAAAGTGACTCCCACAATTTGAATTAAGGGGAAGGAGTTAGTAATTCTGGTGAGGGAGAATCCAAAGCATTTTCAGAAAAGATAAGCCCCACTGGATCTCAACCTTGAGAGTTTTAATAAGGTTGTCCCAGGAAAGAATATTCTTGATAAAAGTGGTATGGAGATTGCCATGAATAAATTCATATGTATTTTTAAGTTACCTAACACACCCTAAAACTTAGCAGCTTAAAAAAAACAAAAAACAAAAAACATTTGTTACCTTACATAGTTTCTGAAAGTCAAGGATCTGAGACTGGCTGGCTACGTAGTTCTGCCTCAGGGTCTCATGAGTTTGTAGTAAAGCTGTTGGCTGGAGCTTTAGTCATCTCAAAGCTTGACTTGGGTAGTCTTTGGCAAGAAGTGTCAGTTTCTCACTCCATGGTCCTTTCCATAGGGCTGCCAATGACCTGATTTTCATTGATCCTATAGGGGGAGAACCCAAGAGCTGTTTTTCATTGGTCAGGCAGATGGTCTCCCATACAGGTGTATGACTACCAGCAATCATTGAAGCCATTTTGGAGGCCATCTTGTGGCTCACTGTAGGGATGGCCTGGTGTGTAATGTGTGTGTGGAAAAGGGGCAAAGCCTCTGTACCTGGAACTTAGACAATGAGGAGTGATATCTGGAAAGTGAAATTGATGTCAATACGGTGTGAGTTCCATGACTATACTTTCAAACAGTATAGTCTAGTAGGAGAGTTACAATTTGTAGATAGGTATAACCCCAGGTGGAAGGCAAAATGCCTACAGAGGTATGAGTTACAAATACGGGAGTTCAGATTTGCTAGCCGGAAGCAGAGTCAGATTTGTAGGAGAGGTGGGGTTTGTGTTTGAAGGAAATGGTCCAGGTGTTGCTCATATTGAGGTCCAGCTGTGAAGTTCATCTGTGCCTCACAATACTGTGGACTGCTGTTAACATCTTGATTGATTTATTCTTCCTGCCAGGATGACAGAACCTGTAGTCATTACTGGATTTTAACGTTAAATTTGAAGTAACTTCACTAGTTGACTTGATAATGTTGACCCCTCCAACTTGTTTCTATTTTTGAGCAAAGAATGGAGGATGGTAGAAATGTTTACTTGCTTAGGGTACTGCCCACTACCCACGTTTTATGTCGTATAAAATTTGTTGCCGGGGCGCCTGGGTGGCCTAGTCAGTTAAGCATCTGCCTTCGGCTCAGGTCACGATCCCAGGGTCCTTGGATGGAGCCCTGCATCGAGCTCTGTGCTCAGTAGGGAGCCTGCTTCTCCCTCTTCACTCTGCTTCTCCCCCACCCCACTCAACTCATACTCCCTCCCACTCTCCCAAATAAATAAATAAATAAATAAATAAATACAGCCTTTCAAAAAAATGTGTTACCATATGTAACCAGTGCATATAACAATAGAGTATTGTGGGGAATTGTGTGTGTGTGTGTGTGTGTGTGTGATGTGTGTATCTAACTGGGCATCAGTGTTCTGCGTCCTGCACTGTGGTTGTTTTCTGTAGCCATACGGAAGCCTTCACCCTTGTTACCGACAATAGATTACTTTTCAGAATTCATTCATTTCTTTAAGACCATTAAAGCCTTAGGGACTAATGAGTAAACCCCCTAAATATATTACCTTACTGTTTGAAAAAGAGTTAATGTACCTGGAAAGGCGAACTATTTTCTCTGGTTAACAAGGTGGAGCCCGGTGTTCCCAGTGGTTCAGGCTATAATAAGCACTTGGTGAATAAGAAACGATGTTATTCTGGAGACAACTTTTAAGTAATTAGAATTTTACCTCATTTTAATTAAGATTTTCTAACTGTCACCTGTCTCCCCAACCGCTGAGTGAGGCACAGGTACTTCTTGTCAGTCAGGTTCTGTGACTGACTCTGAGGGTGACCTCAGGAGAACCTAGGATTTGGGTTTAGAGAGGGCTCACGTTCTCTCCACCAAACAAAGAACACTGAGAAGAGGCCATGGAACCAGTCTGTGTGTCACAGCTGGACGAGTAGTGACAAAATCTCCAGGGCCTTCTTGTAAAACAAAGGCATGTTTTGTTGTGTGGGGAGCATAAATAGGCTTTTTCTCTTTTTCCTTTTTTTTCCAGTCAGATGTGAAATTGGAATAGCTTAATGGTAACACACAGCCTGCTCGTCGAGCTGTCCGTGCACCTCTCCCGTGACAGAATAGTGAGAAAGTGTGGGTCCAGGAAAAGTGTGGGTCAGAAGAACTGGGCTGCGGGACCCACCTAGGAGACCATGTGGGTCAGGCACGTGTCCCTGAACTTTAGGCTCCTTCTTACAAATGCTCTGTTATGCCTATCTAGAGGCTTGGAAGGATAGAAAAAAAGCCACTGTATTTGAGTACTTTTAAAAGCCATCAGGCACTATCCAGATACACACTACTCTTTATTGTTGCTTGTTATTTTAGTACTTGTGCTGAATTGTTTCCCCAAGGGAAAGCTTTACCTGTCCTTTAAACCGCATGGCCCCAACGGTGGGTAATTATTAACTCTGTTAATCTAGATTACATACTGTACAGTCTTTCGATAACATGAGCATTTATCATTTTAAGTACTCAAAGTTTGCAAGTCTGAAACTCAAAAAAATTATGTTTTTCACAACTACTACTCTAGATGCTGATGGGTATGGGACTTCTTTTTGGGGGTGATGAAAAGTTCTCAATTTAAATTGTGATGGTTTTGGGGGGTGCCTGGGAGGCTCAGTGGGTTAAATTGTGATGGTTTCACAACTGTGGATATATGAAAAATGTCAAAAAGTATGGTTTTTATTGTATGTGAATTATGTGTCAGTGAAGCTGCTATTAAAAAACAAAGCACTGTCCTTAAATGTTTCCTACAAAAATCCCATCATCTCCTCCCTCCCTGCCAGTGTCCTGGACACTGTTGAGTTGAAATCATCCAAGTAGTACAGTGGGATGAAGGTAGAAAAAAGGGGCAACAGGGGTGAGGGTAAAACCCCAGGGGGTGAGCTCCGCAGGGAGGGCTGGGGAGGGGGTTTGGTTGGTATCTGGGGGGACTTGTGGCAAGAGTGAGGCTCTGGCGGGGGAGGGGCCGCAAATAATCATGGGAGCCGGTTACATGTCTTGGGTATGAAGTTGGGAATGCTGGTATTTTGCAGTGCAAATTCTGGTGACTTGACCTTCAAAATCAGAAGCCCTGTGTTGAGGGAGTAGGCTTAAGGCCAGAGGATGGCTGTGTTTTGAGAAAGTGGGGCAGAGGGGAATTCACGGAGCCATAGATTCTTAATTTTTAGAGGGTGTCGTTGAGTAGCAAGGTGAAGAGCCCTGTCAGGTCCTCAGAGGAACAAAAGCCAGGCAGTGAGGTGAGGCAAGAAGGCGGAAGCCAGGCCCTCTAGGCAGCTCCCAGAGATTTGGTTACAAACTTTGGGAGTGTGGTGTTCAGTAGCCCTTTGGGTTCATTTTTAGTTTTTTCACTTGTGTATTTTTATTTTTAATAAATTTTGTTGAGTATATTTTCGATTTTCTAGATGCATATAGTCTTGTGTTTGGTCACAGTGTATGGAAAGCCTTTTCAGATGTATGATTGCCAAGCAGAAACCACTCTATTTTGGTCTGGCACCTGCAGAAGCGGACTACTGAAACTTAAGAAACCACATTTTGCTGCTTAAGGGGCATTCAGGTTATCTTCTTGTTGAGTTTTATGCAATGAGGTTTCAGACTAAGGTTTCTGTCACTTTAGGTCTCTTATTGTTCAAGACTGTCACCTTTTGAACACTGTCTTCTGAGAAATATTTAAATTCTGAAGGACAGGGCTAAGCCCTTCATTAAGAGACAGTATTCACTAGTACAGTAATTAACTACTATGATGATCCTCCTTCTGAAGGATCCTAACCAACTTATTTTCATGTTTATGGAAAATAATACATGTTCAAGGCAGAAGAATTCAAACAGTACAAAGGGGAGTACAGTTAAAATCAAATCTCTTCCCCCGTGACTCATTTCCCAGAGACATGTGTTATCATCAAGCTCCTTGGATGTCCTTTAAGAAGTGGGTAATGGTAAATGTATAACCATTTAACGATCCAAATGAGAATATGTCATACACATTATTCTGCACTTTGATTGTTTTACCTAACACGTATCTCCTTGGATGTTTTTCTTCATCTAACACAGATGGATAAATCTTAATTTTCTTTTTTTAAGAAACAGCTTTATTAGTTAAAAACAAAAACAAACAGGGGAGCCTGGGTGGCTCAGTGGGTTAAGGCCTCTGCCTTCAGCTCAGGTCATGATCCCGGGGTCCTGGGATCGAGCCCCGCATCAGGCTCTCTGCTCAGTGGGGAGCCTGCTTCTGTCTCTCTCTGCCTGCCTCTCTGCCTACTTGTGTTCTCTGTCAAATAAATAAATAAAATCTTAAAAACAAAACAAAATAAAAAAAACCAAAACCAAAATGGGGGCACCTGGCTGGATCAGTCAGCTAAGCAACTGCCTTCAGGTCAGGTCATGATCCCAGAACCCTGGGCTTGAACCCCGTGTCTGGCTCCCTGGCCAGGGGATAGTCTGCCTCTCCTCCCTCTGCCCTTCCCCACTGCTGGTGAGCTCTCTTTTTAATAAATAAATAAAATCTTTAAAAAAATAAATAATAAAAACAGCTTTATGAGGTATAATTTGCAGTAAATAATTTCTATATAATTTTGCCTTGAAATTCAATTGTTTAATGTGTGCAATTCAGTTTTTAGTAAACTTACAAAGTTGTAAAACAACCACCACAATCCAATTTTAGAACATTTCCATTAGCCCTGTGCCTGTTTGCAGTCCTGGCCACCACTAACGCACTGTCTCTGTAGATTGATTTTACTCTTTTTAACTGCAACCAGTGGTCCACTTTGTGGAAGTACAAAAAAATGTGTTAAAAGTCTCTGTCCAAGCAAATCTAGATTTTTGCTGATGTTTTATTTTGCTGCCTCCATACTTCCTCTTTAAAAAAATTTGACAAGGTTGAAAATTTTGCTGTTGAGCCAGACTTGGTAAGAGTGAGAAGGGGATTTTAGTGAAAGTTGTTTATGGATTTTCCAGTCATTAGCTGGAGGACTGGAAGTGTTTTAGGGCCGGGGTAATTATCTGTATTTGAAAAGAAACTGCCTGAGGTCATCCTGGATTAGGTGGAAGCCTAGGCATTAATGCATATTTTATGCATGTGGGGAATTGGAAATCTTACTTACATGAGACTGAGGGGGGATTTATTATTATTTTTATTTTTCACTGTCTCTAAGTAGGAGGATTTCAGGAGTAGCTGAGTGTTTAGGGGTGTATCTTAAGATATATTTTCAAGCTCTGTTTTGGGACCCACTATTGGGTCATGGATTTTAACCAACTGTTTTTTTAAAAAAAAAAAAAAGAAGTGGAACAGAATAATACCAAAATGCTATGCATGCCATGCACACTATAAATGGTGAACATTATTTCTGAAAATTCCATTTTAATTGTAAATTGTGTGTGTTTGTATGTGTGTGTGTATTTGTGATGTAAACATTAGAAACATCAAAAGTCCATGCCCTAGGAGTTAGTTTTTCAATTTCAGTTAGGGGAACAAATAGATTATATTCTGGCTTTTTCTTCATTTGAGCTGCACTAGAACTCTTCCTAGGGGCAGATAGGATGAGAGGCCTGAGGGAGGGTGGTTCATTGAGATGAACATTTGTTGGATATTGTCTGGAAAGGTGAGCCAAATGGTCTGGGAGAGTAGGAGATAGAAATGAAAATGTTCAAGGAAATTTCCTGTGTGACCACTTTTCTCTATCAAAATATTGAATTACTTCCAAAGTTCTAATGAGGAGGCTTTGAATACATTTTGGTTAGTTTATCAACTATCTCATTCTGGCTTTTTTTGAGACCGGTACATTTCTCTAGACTGAGGAAAACTTTAGAACAATTATGTTTGTTGGATCTGGTGGTTGGAAGTTAATTAAAGGTCCTGTACTTTCATCCCTGCTGTAATCTCTCCAGTGTCTCTTGTCCTTACTCTTGCCCTCATCCTGCTGAAGGGGAATTTATTCTTTTGCCAGGCATCCCCGTTGTTCTCCAGCTTCTTCATGTGGAGGACCTTTAGGCTTCCTGTGTCTGTGGTTTATGGATTGGGCAGTTACGTTCTCTATTGTTGTGTGACTCATTTCCTCACAACTTACCAGCTTAACAAATATTTATTATGTCAAGAATAAGTCAGGAATTTTGGAACAGCTTCTCTGGGTGACGTGGCCTAGGTCACTCACTCATGAGATGTGGTAAAGTTGAGGATTGGGGTAGTCATTTAAAGGCTGAATGAACAAAGGATTCACTTCCAAAAGGGCTCACTTATATAGTTGTTCGCCGAAGGCCTTAGTTTCTGCCTGCGTTGAACTCTGGTGGGGATCTGCTTGAATGTCTTCAGGACAACCCTCTGTGGGATCAAGAGAGGCAGAAAGGCAGAAGCCAGAATGTCTTTCATGGGTTGTGGTAAGGACCAAGGGCGGGAATACCTGTACATCATGTCACAGTGTCTGGTACATAGTAAGGACACAGTGTTTTAGTTGCTGTTACAATTCTTGAAATAATTATGACAATGATTTAGGGTCCATATGTGTCTATTGTATCATCGACTGTATGGAATACTATGTATAGGGAAACTGTTTTTATTTGTTTATTTTTTTATATTTGGAGGACTTTCCCAATCTCCATTCCAACCATAACTTCTAGATCCCTGTGTCTTCATTCTTTTGTGCTGACACAAAAGATAATGAAGACTTAAGTCCTAAAAAAATAACAGTGGTCTTTTTCTTTGTCATTCTTTGCTGAGTTTTAGCTGTTGTTCCCCCTCATCTCCCAGTTTATTCCTAGTAGTACCTGTACAAGATGTATGTGATTACCTCAGTTTGACAAATATAGAGTAAAAGGACCAGAGAGATGCGATGATCTGTCCAAAGTCACATAGCTAGTAGGTGGTGCAGCTAAGACTTGAGTTGAGCTTTATGAATTTATCTTCTTTTCCCATGAGCATCAAAGGTTATGTATGGCTGGTTGAACTGCTAGAATCTGAACACCATGAAGTAACTCAAAAGTGGCATGGTAACTAATTACTCGGGGTAACTAATTACCAGGTTATGTTTCACACCTCTTTTCTTCCAGCCCATTGTTAAGTTCCATTGGTAGAGGACTTCCTTATGTGGCACTGTATCTTTTTAAGCTCTCTGTTCCCTCAAAGTTTCTGAAGCAGGGGACCTGTATTTGTGGCTCTGAATCAATAGGGGGTGGCAGAGAACAGCAAAAGAACATCTACTTTCAGATCCTGTCCTTAAACACTTTGAGGGTTCCTTAACCCCCCTTCCCTCTCGGCGCCTCTCCCATCCTCAGCATGGGGTATTGTCCATCCAGGCAGCACTAGTCCGTGGCCCCTGGTCATTGTGTTGTGTCTGTGTGGAGATTGGTTTACAGATCAGTTTGCCCGTAGGAACCTGAATCCTCACAACAGTAAGTCACTGGTTTCAGTGGTCAATTATGGAACATGTACCATGTGCTAAATGACTCGCCAACATGGAAGGATTTGATCCTATGAGATTTTTAGTCCAGTTTTATTCATGAGGAACTTGAGGTTCAGAGTGTTTACGTTTTAGAATTTCACGCCTCTAGTAAGTGGTAAAGCCGAGTTTGCATTCCTAGTTTTTCTGACCTTACAGCGCTGTTCTTAACTAGGATGCCGGATTGCCTATTCACACAAGACCTCTCCCTAGACCATAGCTTTTCCCATCCATCTCGACTCTCATGAATCTGGGGTAGGTGGTTGCCACAGGGAGTAGCTGTAAGGGCGTGTATGGCTGTGACTAGCCACAGAGGACCTGCGCTTTCTGGGTTAAGTCTACTCATGAGTTCTCACTGAAGGATACCTGGTCCCAAGGAAGATCGGATGTGGCCAAATGTCAGCACTGTTGTGCGGGGCTAGAAAAGATGAGCCTCTCAACACTGGTCCAAGCACTTTTTTTTTTTTTTTAAGATTTATTTATTTTAGAGTGAGAAGAAAGATTTGTGATTCAGTGGTGGGGGCATAGAGGGAGAGAATGATCAAGTAGACTCTCTGCTGAGCAGGGCTCATTCCCACAACCCACGAGGTCATGATCTGAGCCAATATCAGGAGCCTGAGGCTTAACTGATTTGCCTTCTTCCCCTGTTTTTATTTTAGAACAGTGGTCTGAGGACGCTTGCTATCCAAAGCTATCTGTTGATAGTACCAACTTTTAACTCTGGAAAATTCAGCTAGAGTCTGATCCTGGTGTAGTAGGAATGGAGGATTTTGGAGACCCATTGATCATTTGGATACGGAAGAAGAGGATTTCACCTGGATATTAGTTAATATTATCAGATTAGTACCTAAAAGTGAGCCTGTCTTCCTTAGTGTACGAGTTAGTACTTATGCTAGGTATTTTGCTGTGAAAAATGTATACTGGGATTAGCAAAGCTTATTTATCAGAATAATAATTTTTTAATACCAAGGGAAACACAAGTTGGGCAGAATGGGATCCTTGGGCTGGTCAATCATCTGTTTCTCCTGTAGTAGGAAGTCATTTTGGAAATCTCGGTGAGTCTGCTGAGTCTTCCTTATTATTCCAACACTATTATTTCTTCTTGGCCTTCCTTTCCTTTTATTTACACTTATTCTTTAGGTGATCCTTCTCTAAATGAATTCAAATGCCGGTCAGTCAGTGACTCCTGAAAGCACCACTCCTTTTCCCTTACCACCTTCAGGAATTTCTGGAAGACTCTATGTAAGTGGGAAGGGAAAACAAAACCAAACCAAAACAAAACAAGACACTATAAGGACTTGGGAAAACTCTGGGGGAGCTTTTGGAAAAATAGCTTTTTCCTCAATTCCTCCGTCCGTCCTGCCCCCTCTCTCCCTTTCATTCGTTCATTCGTTCATTCGTTTGTTCTTTGGGAAAAACAAACACACAAACAGCAACCCCCCCCCCCCCACAACCCTTTTATTTGTTTATTTATTTTTAAGTAGGTTCTGGGTCCAATGTGGAGTGTGAACTCATGACGCTGAGACCAAGAGTGCATGCTCTACAACGGAGCCAGACAGGGACCCCAATCACTTCCTTAAAAAAAAAAATTGTTTTTCTTTAGCACTTAGATTGAATAGTCATTTATTTTGAATGGTGAAAATAGGTTTTTTGTTTTGTTTTGTTTTTAAAGATTTTTATTTATTTATTTGTCAGAGAGAGTGAGCACAGGCAGACAGAGTGGCTGGCAGAGGCAGAGGGAGAAGCAAGCTCCCTGCTCAGCAATTGAGTTCCAATATGGAACTCAATCCCAGGATGCCCAGATCATGACCTGAGCCGAAGTCAGCCGCTCAACTAACTGAGCCACCCAGGCATCCCTGGTGAAAATAGTTTAAACATGATAAATGGTTCTTTTCTTGGTTAACAGAATCATGGAATCAGGTATTAGTTTCCTGTCCTTTAATTGATACTGTAGTGAATTGAAGACTGTTTTTGGGAATAAAATATTCCCAGTGAACTGGATTAAGGTCAAATTCTATCTTGAGGGCAGGCAAGGTTCAACTAACCTCAGTTAGATATCTCTAAACAGCCCATCTGGTCACTCTACATTTTAATGTTTGACTCCTACCATTACTTCAGGCTATAAACTGGAAAATTTTTTTCTTGTATCTTGCTTGTGATTTCTAGCCTTCATATCGTCCATCTTAACCTAAGAAGGTAACTTAGAATCCCTGCTGTAGGCAAGAAGTCTAGAAGGAACAGCATGTGTAACATCCTGAAGGTTAGTAACTCTTTGGAAAACTGCTCACCAACCAGGATGGTTAGCACATAGGTGCTGGGATTGGTATGCAGAAGCCAGAGGGAATTAGGGGGCTAAGGGTCTTATGTGCCACATGAAGGAGTAAACTTTTTCCCAAGAGCGGTGGATAGCCCTTGTAGAGCTTTAAGCTGTGCAGTGACATGATTGGGCTTTTGTTTGCAACTCAGCATTGCAGAACGAGTTAGAAGTTTTTACAAATGGTAAAAACGAGCCTGTGATATAGACTTTCTTTGCTTTACTTTGTGTCAGTTCTTGCCCTTATCCTTACCCCCTTCTCATAGTGTCTATGCTGAACGTAAACAACCTTCTCAAGCCCCATAGTCATTCCCTCTTCCTTTCAGCAGATGCTCTTGCCTCCTTTTCACCCAGATTTGAGACGATCAGATGTAAGCTCCCCAGCTTTTCACCTTTAAAGCTGAATCTCTTTCCCTCTTCAGAGCATGTGTGAGCCACCCATCCTCACCCAGGGTAAGCATACAGAAAGAAATACAGCAACAGAATTGGGATTTGAGAGATATGGGGGAATTGCTGCCACTGCAGACCCTAGCTGAAATCAGCTCTGCAAACTATGGAACATAAATTGTGGTTCCTTTGGGGAAAATAAGACAATGACATAAAAAACACGAAGACAGAGTACAAGAGCAAAGAAAAGCTACTGAGCACTTAGGTATATCCCAGCCAACAAATTCTGGTGTTGACATTACTGTCTGTTTGGCATTCTGTTTATAGTACACAGTAATTTGTTCGTGTTGGTACCCTGTCAGATCTTGTAATGCTTATATGCAAATTTCATTTAAATTTACTGGATATATAACTTTTAAAATAATATTTAATATAACTTAAATTTTTTAAACACAAATTACACATTATACACACATTACATACTCCAGTGAAAAATTTGTGTAATATTTTGTGTGTGGTTTGATTTTTAAAACAATAGCAATTATTTGAAAATTGTTCTTTTTTTTTTTTTTTTTAAGTTCATGTTCTGAGGCAAGCAGATAGGGGTCGTAGGAACAATTAAGAACTTTTCACTGGTAATAAACTCATGTATATTTGAGATGAATAAGGAGATGAGAATGAGGAAGTGTTAAAGAGGGAGGGATCTTATTTATACATTTTAATTATCAATATAAATGAAGGAACGTATCAGCCAAAATTTACTTGCTAGTTACAGGACATTCAAGGAAGCCTCAGAGGTTTAAAGTTTTATAAAGGGGACATCTGGGTGGCTCAGTTGGTTTAAGTGTCTGCCTTTGGCTGTGGTCATGATCCTGGGATTGAGTCTTGCGTGGTGCTCCTTGCTTAGTGGGGAGCCTGCTTCTCCTCTCCCTGCTTGTGCTCTCTCTCTTGGACAAACAAATAGACTCTTAAAAAAATATAAAGTTCTATAAAGGATTCTATAATTTATATATTTTTTAATAGTTGGAATAGAATAGTACAAAGGATGTAGTCATTCTGGTAGTATTCTGTCCTTCCTTCCTCCCAAAGAATCCAGATGGAAAAATGATCTGGAGAGATTTAGAAAACATGAAAGGGTGAAAAGGTAATTGTTTTAAAAATTATTACAAATTTGGGTTAGGGGCCTGGAGGAAAAAGAAATGTGACTTGGTAACTAAATAGAAGTATCTGCCCTAGAACTTTGCTTTTTAAAATTTTAACAATGTTACCATGTTTTCATATTGGTATTTCTAGCAGTCTCACTTTAAAAATGGAGTCGGGGGCGCCTGGGTGGCTCAGTGGGATATTGGTATTTCTAGCAGTCTCACTTTAAAAATGGAGTCAGGGGGCGCCTGGGTGGCTCAGTGGGTTAAGCTGTTGCCTTCAGCTCAGGTCATGATCTCAGGGTCCTGGGATCAAGTACCGCATGGGGCTCTCTGCTCAGCAGGGAGCCTGCTTCCTCCTCCTCTCTCTCTGCCTGCCTGTCTACTTGTGATTTCTCTCTGTCAAATAAATAAAATAAAATCTTAAAAAAAAATTGTTAAAAATGGAGTCAGGCTCTTTCATTCTGTAATAGTTTCCTAGTGGACATAGCTTTCCTTACTCCCTTTATTAATCAACAGTGCTGTAAAGGAATACCCTTATATATGATGTGTCTAGAGTGACAATTCTAAATTCTTAGAAGTAGAGTTGTTGGATTATAAGGTCTGTATATTTAACATTTTTATAGATGTTACCAAATACCAGCAAAAAATTTACACTAAGTGTAAATCTTCGGTAGTGAATTAGAATGCCTGTTGTCTAACATCCCAATATTATCAAACGTTCCTGATAGAATTTTTCTTTTTTCTTCATTTAAATGACTTTTTTTTCCTTTTAAGATTTTATCTATTTATTTGACAGAGAGAGAGATCACAAGTAGACAGGACAGACAGGCAGAGAGACGGGAGGGGGGGCAGGCCCCCTGCTGAGCAGAGAACCAGATGTGGGGCTCTATCCCAGGACCCTGAGATCATGACATGAGCTGAAGGTAGAGGCTTAACCCACTGAGCCACCCAAGCACTGCAAAGGACTTTTTTTTTTTTTTTTTTTTTTTTTTAATATAAAGGAAATTAGCTGTTTGGCTCACATAGTCCAAACACCTGTCCATTTGTTATTTGACTTTTGGCTTTGTTTATGGTAGTTGTCACCAAATAAAAGTTTTACATCTTCATGAAGTAACATCTGTCCATCTTTTCCCTTATGGCTAACGAGTTTTTTTGTTATTTTAGAAAGTCCTTTCCACTCCAAGATTAATTTTTAAAAATGAGGGGAAAAAATCCACCTATAATTTCTTTTGTAAATGGAAGAAATAAATGGAAGAGATGTACAATAAAGTATTTCTTCCATCTGGAGTATTTTTGAGTGTAAGGAGTTATGGAGGTAGGGATCAAGTTTTATGATGTATCTTTTCTTGATGGCTAGCACATTGTCCCCATCAATAATTACTGAATCAGCTGTTGTTTCTTTGCTTCTGCAGTTAGCTATCTTGATGGAAACCAGTAACTTATCTTTAATTATTGATAACACTTCTTTTTTTTTTTTTTTAAAGATTTTATTTATTTACTTGAGAGAGAGACAGTGAGAGAGAGCATGAACGAGGAGTAGGTCAGAGAGAGAAGCAGACTCCCCATGGAGCTGGGAGTCCGATGCGGGACTCGATCCCGGGACTCGATCCTGGGACTCCAGGATCATGACCTGAGCTGAAGGCAGTCGTCCAACCAACTGAGCCACCCAGGTGTCCTGATAACACTTCTTTAATGAATTTGTTTGCAGCACATTGAAATTGATGTGAATAAAATGTGTATTCAGGACTAGCATGGCTCCATTTTTTAGGTAGAGAATTTTAGTTGCAGAATTTGAGAAAAAGAACCAAGAGCTCTGTATCCATGCTGTCATACATATCTTAGTTTATAAGTAAGTAGATTTTGTGACTAAGTGACATTCTGTCAATTTTTTTGTCAATTTCATTTCACAGTTCTTTTCACGCATTAATGAAATGATTGTCAAATTACCAAGATCTGTGTAAATGAAGTGAACATGCAATAAGCAGGAGGAATATAATCTATCAAAAACATCCAAGCCAAAAAGACAGAAAACAAAAAAAGACCATTCAAGCCATCACGTTGGAATTGGAGAACTAACAAGTATTGAACTGTTTTAAGTTGAATAAAAAAAAAACTGTTTAAATTTATAGTTAGCTGATGAATCAAGTAGATTAGTTGATAATGGTTTCTAATTGTGAATTCTTTTATTTAAAGTCTTTTGGGGGGGATGTCTGGGTGGCTCAGTCAGTTAAATGTCTGCCTTTGGCTCAGGTCATGATCCTAGAGTTGTGGGATCAAGTCCTGCATGGGGCTCAGCAGAGAGAGCCTGCTTCTCCTTCTGCCTACCTCTTCCAGAGTCCTGGGATTGAGCCTACCATCAGGCTCCCTGCTCATCGGGGAATCTGCTTCTCCCTCAGCCCCTCAACCTGCTTGTGCTCTGTCTCTCTATCTCTCAAAGAAATAAAATCTTAAAAGAAATTGGTTTTTGTTTTTTTTAATATGCTGTCTTTTTTTTTTTTAAAGATTTTATCTATTTATTTGACAGAGATTACAAGTAGGCAGGCAGAGAGATGAGGTTGGGGGCGTGAGCAGGCCCCCTGCTGAGCACTGGGGCTCATCCCAGGACCCTGAGATCATGACCTGAGCCGAATGCAGAGGCTTAACCCACTGAGCCACTCAGGTGCCCCTAATGTGCTGTCTTAAATGACAATGTTCTAAATAATTTAAAAGCAGATTATTAACTTTTATCTTCAAAAGCAGAAGTATTGGGTGCGTCTGCCTTCAGGTCAAGTTGTGGAACCCCTGTTGGGCTCCCTGCTCAGGGAGTCTCTCTTCTCCCTCACCCTCTCTCCCCTCCCCTCCCCTGCCCCTGCTCTCTCTCTCTCTTTCTCTCAAATAAATAAGTAAAAACTTAAAAAAAAAAAAGAACACTTAAAAAATACTGTATTTTATTGACTCCCAAATTGGGATCGGTACCATAGTAACATCTGAGATTAGATGAAATGCCTTAATTTTTTTAGCCTAAAATTTGCTAGAACTTTTGGCCTGCTAATTAATAACCACTTGGAAAAAGAAACACCAGGATTATGTCTCCCTTCCATTTGCGCTGGATTTGCCTCTTCTTCTTTACCCGGGACTCCGTACTCTTCCACATTCTTGTTCCCCTTCAGCCTCTTTCTTGAGTCTTTGTTCTTCCTTTCTTCATAAACTGTTACCTCCTGAGTCAATAGTTTGTTTGTTTGGTTTTTAAGAATTTTTTTTACTTACCTGAAAGAGAGAATGAGTGCAAGGTGGGGGAGGTGCAGAGGGAGAGAGAGAATCTCATGCAGACTCTGCACAAGCGTAGAGCCCTGCTCGGGTCTTAGTCTCACTGCCCTGAAATCATCACCTGAGCCAAAACCACTGAGTTGGACACTCAGCCGAAGGAGCCACCAGGCGCCCCAGGAGTCCAGTGGTTCTTAATACAGTTGCACCTTAGGATGGCCAGGGGAGCTCTTGAATGACTGATGTTGAGAACCATTGCCTTAGCCTGTGGAACATGCCAGTACCCCTTCTTTCCTCTAGGTGCCGCCCCATCTGCTGTGTGGTTGTCCAGAGTGGGCAGCTCTGACAAGTCTTCCCTCCTCACCTTTTGGTCAGGTTCAGCCCGTGTAATGAGGCTTACTCCTCTCACCACTTCCCTGAAGTGCTGTTGCTGAAGCCAGTCCCTGCCTGCCTGCCCCTGATTTCTCCTTCCTTATTTGACTGGGCAAAGGGAAGAGACAGGGAGGGAGGGAGGGAGAGAGAGAGAGAGAGAGAGAGAGGCAAATCAAGAAACAGACTCCTAGCTGTGTAGGACAAACTGATGGTTACCAGACAGGAGGTCGATGGGGGAATGGATGAGACAGGTGATGGGGAGTAAGGGGAGCACTTGTGATGAGCACTGAGTGATGTGTGGAAGTGTTCAATCACTGAAACTTACATTACAACTAATATTGAAACTAATATTACACTGTATGTTAACTAACTGGAATTTAAATAACAACTTTAAAAAAAACCTGTTTTCCCTGCCACTTTGGATATTCTTCCTCAGAGAATTTCTCAAGTGTTCAGCTGCCTTTCTGTGCTGCTGATTTCTTGGTTATTCTCCTCAGTATCCGGATCTTGTTTCCACCTTCCCGTTTAGCATATCTACTTGGATAACCCATGAACTTGACGAAAATGGAATTTATTTTTCTTCAAAGCTGTTTAACCTCCCATGTTCTTTTGGCACCACCATCCATCCAATTTTCTATGTTTAGAATTCTGAGAGGCGTCTTTTTTTCTTTTTCTCTCTTGCCATGCAGTCATCTAATAAGGGCTGCAAATTTTATGTCATAAATATTTCTCAGCATTTGCCTTTTTCTCTCTCACAGACCACTGGGGTGCTCCCTAGCTCAGGTCCTCATCCTCATGTGGTTGCTATGTGGTCTTCTGACTGGACTCCCTTTTGGCTTGTCTGTGCTTGCTTGCTTTTTTATCCTGTCCTATGCTCCTGCTCTTCATGGGCTGTGGCAAAAGTCCAAAGGTTCCCTAAACCTTACTTTCTGAACTAGCTAATTCACTGATTGTCCTTAGAACTGTCATGGCCTTGTTTATTGCCATTCGTTCAGCCCTGACCCTGCTTCCGATTCAATGCCTTATTCCTTCTGTGCACTCCAACTTGGTTTAATCTTGTTTTCTGTTTCATTTTGAGATGCAGTGAGTTGCAGTTAGAGAAAGTCTAGTCCTAGTAAAAGAACTCTTGTGAGATGTTAGTGAAGTAATTTGTTTGATTTTCGGGGCGCCTGGGTGCTCATTGGGTTAAGCCGCTGCCTTTGGCTCAGGTCATGATCTCATGGTCCTGGGATCGAGTCCCGCATCGGGCTCTCTGCTCAGCAGGGAGCCTGCTTCCTCCTCTCTCTCTCTGCCTGCCTCTATGCCTAGTTGTGATCTCTCTCTGTCAAATAAATAAATAAAATCTTAAAAAAAATTTATTTGATTTTCAGTTTTCTCATCTGTGAAATGGTAATGATGATAACACATCATTGCCAAAGGATTTTTTTTTTTTTTTTTGAAGGCTTACTTGGGATAGTGTTTTTAATATATAAGGGGAATATGTAAAGTAGAAAGAATAATAATGATAAACCCTAATTCCTTTATTATCAATTATATAATTACTAATAATTGAAAAGAAGACCTTCCACTGTGTTTTATTACCCATAGCTCTACAAACTCAGCTGGAAACCAATGAAAATCTTCCAAATAAATAAAAAAAAAGGATAAAGTCAGACTGGAGCCTTGTCTGCAAACCAGGCTGCCCGTCTAAAAGGGGACAAAAAGCGATCAACCAGTGCACACTTAATGTCTTTAAGGCAACGTAAGTGGTTATGTCTGGGCTTGGTGTATTTTGAAATTAAAATCAGGAGTTTATACTGCAAATGTAATCTCAGTAGGAACTCCTTGTAACAAACAGAGTTCAGCAGGCCGGGGAGATTACATTGCATTCTTCCCTGTGGCTCCTGAAGTTTCAGGGGATTAGTGTGGCTGGTTTCTGGAGTTGGCTCCTTCTATACAGCGTACTTGTTAGTTTTTACAGTAAAGTGTTTATGAGGATTAATGACTGTATTAAGTAAGAGTGAGCCTAAGACTTTCTGAGAGCTCATTATAAAATCATATAGTCAAAACCTCCACTCTGTGTGACTTTCACCTTTGAATTGAATTGAATAATGTGACTTCTTACCCTGCAGGGAGAGGAGAAGCTGTCATTTCAGGTGTACTTGGGACTCCTCTCATGTCTTGCCTTTTCTAGGGCTGTGAAAGAGTGGTAGTTTTTCTCTGTTCACCTTAAATAACACTTAGTATTCATTCATTCATGAGAGAGAGAGAGACTTCTTCTTCAGGAGAGGGGCACAGGGAGAGTGAGACTCTCAGCAGGGTCCATGCCCAGTGTGGAGCCGGACTCTGGGCTTGATCTCTTGACCCTGAGATCCTGACCTGAGCTGAAACCAAGAGTGGGTCCCTTAACCAAATCAACCCCCAAGGTGCCCCAAATAGCACTTGGTTTTCAATTGATTATTTGTTTTTAGTGGGAAATAGAAGAATGTTGATCTTAGTTATCTTGGTAATGATCTTGTACTTAGCTGGATATATTCATAAATTTGTGTGGATAGAGGAAGAACAAACCAACATAAATTTGAATGTTTCTTTTAGTGCAGATTTTTTTTGTTTTTAACACCACATGAGTATATCTCTGTTGTGAGGCATATGGTTATTGAAGAAAACCTGCTTACTGAAAAATATTTCTCTGAGTTTTTTAGCTGAAATAATTATAAACATTGTTTTATATTGTTCACTGAAGAGGGTCAGATGACTGTTGATGAAAATACAAACCATTTGGGGCGCCTGAGTGACTCAGTCCATAAGCATCTGCCTTCGGCTCAGGTCATGATCCCAGGGTCCTAGGATCGAGCCCCATTTTGGGCTCCCTGCCCAGCGGGAAGCCTGCTTCTCCCTCTCCCACTCCCTTGCTTGGGTTCCCTTTCTTGCTGTGTCTGTGTCAAATAAATAAATAAAATCTTAAAAACAAAACAATACAAACCATTTTTAAGATTACAGCTGCACTTCACTTGTATACATAGATTGTATTTAAGTCCCATTAGTAACTTTTACAATAAACCTGTAATCTAACCCATCCATTTTGTTAAAATTTTAAATTAATTTTAATTTTATTATGTTAAGGTACCATAAGCTGAATTGTTATTATATGTATATGCAAAGTAGGTAAGCTTCCATCTGTTGTAAATATTTTCTTGCCGGCTATGACTTGTCTTTCAACTTAATTGTCTTATCGTAACAGAGTTTAAATTTGTATGGAACCAAATTTGTCAGTCTTTTAGTTACTTTTGGATTTTTTATCTTAGAGAAGCCATCACTTACTATGAAAATAGTTTATAGTTATAGGGTAGAGTGTTACCCCTACAGTTTTTCTAACATTTTCATTGGGCATATTTCATATGGAATTTCTGGTGTGAGTTAAGGAACAGTTTATCTTTTCTCTGCTGTACTATTGTCCTATATTAAATTCCTTTGTGTACAGAGATATGTTTCTGGACTTCAGTTTTTTCACTGATCTGTATGTTTATTCTTATGCCCATACTGTGCGGTTTTAATTACCATACCAAACTCATACTCTTTTAAGTTTAAAAAGTTTACATTTTCTTTTATATGGTATAAAATGGATTTTCAGTGAACAACAAGGGATGAAGTAAAAACTGAAATTCTTCTTTCTTTAGTTAATTCTCCAGAGTCTGATGGTGATTTGTTAATTAATCTTATGTTTCTTGACTTTTTTCCCCAGAAAATTTCTGTCCCTGTTCCAGCAAACACACTTGCCATGGGTAAAAATGCATACAAATGGGTCATACTATATGTACTATATAGTATTCTTTACCTTGCTTTTTAAAACCTATAACAACTTTGGGGCACCTGGGTGGCTCAGTTGGTTAAGCAGCTGCCTTCAGCTCAGGTCATGATTCCAAGGTCCTGGGATTGAGCCCCATGTCAGGCTCCCTGCTCAGCAGAGAGCCTGTTTCTCTCTCTCCCTCTGCCTGCCACTCTGCTTACTTGTGCTCTCTAACTCTCTGTCAAATAAATAAAAAAATCTTAAAAAAAACCCAAAACCCTATAACAACTTTATTGGGATAAAAGTCTCATGTCATACAACTCACTCATTTAGTGTACAGTTCAGTGTTTTTAAGTATACATGTGTGCATTCTCTAACCCAATCAGTTTTTAGAACATCAACCCCAAAGATACTTCCTACCCATTAGTAGTGACTCTTTACCCCTGCTGCCCCAGCCATAAGCAGATATAACCTACGTCCTACAGATTTGCCTGTCCTGGACATTTCATAAAAATGGATTTATACATATGTGGTCTTTTGTCACTTGTCTCTTTCTCTTAGCCTCTTTTCAAGCTGCATCCATGATAGAGCATGGATCAGTACTGAATTTCTTTATTGTCAAATAATATTCCACTATAGAGATATATCACATTTTATTTATCCATTCATCAGTTAATGAGCATTTAGAGCTAGTTCTACTTTTGGCTATTTTGAGTACTCCTGTATATTTGTGTGAATGTATGTTTTCATTTATTTTGAGGGATATACCTAGGATTGCAATTGCCGAGTTATCTGGTAACTCACTGTTTAACATTTGAGAAACGGCTAAACTGTCTGCTTAAGTGACTGCACTATTTTACATTCCTACCAGCACTGTATGAAGAATCTAGTTTCCTCATATTCTTTCTCACCAATACTACTTAGTACTGTCTTTTTGATTACAGTCATTCTAGTAGGTTTGAAGTGGTATCTCACTGTGGTTTCAGTTTCCATTTCACTGATGGCTAATGATGTTGACTTTTTTCTGTACTTACTGGCTGTTTGTATATCTTCTTGGGAAAAATGTTAATTCAGATCCTTTGTCCATTTTTTAAAAATTGGGTTGTCTTCTCATTGAATTGTGAGAGGTTTTTATATATTCTAGATACAAGTCCTTAACAGATACGTGATTTTCAAATATTTCTAACCATTCTGTGGGTTGGATTTTCACTTACACATAGTAGTGTTCTTGAAGTATAAAAGTTTTTATTTTTTATTTGGATTTATCTTTACTTTTTTTGCTTACACTTCTGGTATCATATCTAAGAAACCATTGCCTAATCCAAGGCCCTGTAGATTTATGTCTGTGTTTCTTCTAAGAGTTTTATAGTTTAAGCCTATATATATATATATATATATATATATATATATATATAATTTATTTATTTAACAGACAGAGACCACAAGCAGGCAGAGAGGCAGGCAGAGAGAGAGGGGGAAGCAGGCTCCCTGCCCAGCAGAGAGCCCCGATGTGGGGCTTGATCCCAGGACCCTGAGATCATGACCTGAGCCAAAGGCAGAGGCTCAACTCCCTGAGCCACCCAGGCGCCCCTAAGCTCTTAATATTTAAGTCTTTTTTTTTTTTTAATGACTCTTTTTTTTTTTTTTTTAAGATTTTATTTATTTATTTGACAGAGATCACAGGTAGGCAGAGAGGCAGGTAGAGAGAGAGGAAGGGAAGCTGACTCCCCGCTGAGCAGAGAGCCCGATGCTGGGGCTCCATCTTAGGATCTGGGATCACAATCTGAGCTGCAGGCAGAGAGGCTTTAACCCACTGAGCCATCCAGGCGCCCCTCTATTTAAGTTTTTAATTCTGAGTGTGTAGTTTGAGGTAAAGTTCATTTTCATTCTTTAATATGTGGATATCCAGTAGTACCAGTACCATATGATGAAAAGACTAGATGTGCCTTTCACCACCATCACTCAGGAAATTACAAGGGCTTTAGGAGCTCTGTGGCAAGAACCAAGGGTAGAGACCAAATATATATTTCTTAGTTTGTCACACAGCCTTATAGGCTAATACACTATTCTTATGTCTGTGCCACACTATCTTTATTACTGTAACTTTGTAGTAAGTTTTAAAATCAGAAAGTATGAGTTTTCCAACTTATTTCTTTCTCTTTCTTTCTTCCCCCCTCCCCCCCCCCCTTTTGAAAGATTTTATTTATTTATTTGACACAGTGAGAGAGGGAACACTAGCAAGGGGGGTGGGAGAGAAAGAAGCAGGCTTCCCACAGAGCAGGGAGCCTGATGTGGGGCTTCTTCCCAGGACTCTGGGATCATGACCTGAGCTGAAGGCAGACACCCAATGACTGAGACACTCAGGAATCCCTATTTTTCTTTTTCAAGATTGTTTTGGCTGTTATAGGTGCCTTGCATTTCCCTATGATTTTTAAAAAAAAAATTTTTTTTTTTTTTAAGATTTTATTTATTTATTTGACAGAGAGAGAGAGGGAGATCAAGCACAGGCAGACAGAGTGGCAGGCAGAGGCAGAGGGAGAAGCAGGCTCCCTGCGGAGCAAGGAGCCCGATGTGGGACTCGATCCCAGGACGCTGGGATCATGACCTGAGCTGAAGGCAGCTGCTTAACCAACTGAGCCACCCAGGCGTCCCTCCCTATGATTTTTGTAGGGGTTGTATTAAATCCATAGATTGATCGGTGGGAATTATCACCCCCTTACAAGTCTTTTGATCCATGAATATGGGTTATCTTCCCATTTA
Organism: Mustela nivalis; assembly: GCF_964662115.1. Classification (NCBI taxonomy): domain Eukaryota; kingdom Metazoa; phylum Chordata; class Mammalia; order Carnivora; family Mustelidae; genus Mustela; species Mustela nivalis. Next base: position 52,939,329 of record NC_139021.1, read on the forward strand.
TTTAGACTGGCTTTAATTACTTGCAGTAAAATTTTGTTCTTAAAGTTCTATATTTTATTTGTTAAATTGATTCTTTCTGTTACTATTTTGTTTTTTTTTAAAGTTTATTTATTTTTTGGGGGGGGCGCCTGGGTGGCTCAGTTGGTTAAGCATCTACCTTTGGCTCAGGTCATGATCCTGGAGTCCCAGAATCAGTTCCCCATGTCAGGCTCTCTGCTCAGCGGGGAGTCTGCTTCTCTCTCCCTCTGCCCCTACCTGGCTCCTTCTCTCTTCTCTCTCAAATAAATAAATAAATTCTTAAAAAAAAATAGTTTATTTTTTTTAGTGATCTCTGCACTCAACATGGAACTCAAGCTCACAACCCCGAGATCAAGAATGGCATGCTTTTCTGATTGAGCCAGCCAGGTGCTTCTCTGCTGCTGTAATTAAATGCAACTTTTCCCCTTAATTTCATTTTCAGATTATTTGCTGTAATTACTTAGGTGTGATAATTTTTGTATATTGATTTTATATCTTGCAAACTTACTAAACTCACTTAAGCATTTTAATAGTTTTATAGGCAGTTAGTTGGTTAGTTGAGATTATATCATCTGCAAATATAGATAGTTTTATTTCATTTTCAAGATGGATACCCTTTATTTCCTTTTCTTGCTTAAGTAGCCTCCCCGGAACTTACAGTAGATTGTTGAATAGAAGTAGTGAGAGTGGACATCGTATCTGGTTTCTGATCTTACGGGAAAACCATTCAGTCTTTCACCAATAAGTAAGATGTTATCTGTGGTTTTTCACAGATACTCTTTATCAGGTTGATGTTCTGTTATATTCCTAGTGTTTTTATTAAAAAGGGGTGATGCCTTTTATTGAATGTTTTTCTGCATTTCTTGTGTCTGTTGTGATGAATATATGTTGTTTAGGCTTTTAACTGTTGGAATGATAATATTACTTTTGATTTTTGGATGTTTGCATTCCTGAAATAAAGCCCACTTTTAATGTTAAATAATTCCATTTGTATGTCGCTAGGTGTGGTTTACTAGTATTTTATTGAGGATTTTTATGTCATATTTATTCTAGAGATAATTGATGTGTTAAGTTTTTGGTGATATCTTTGTCTGATTTTGGTGTCAGAGTAATACTGACAGGGTCTGTAAAATGGGAATAATGATCATGGTACTGATAATATCTATTTCATAGTGCTGGGAGGATCAAATACATTATTTATGTGAAGCATTTAGAACACTGCTTTTCACATTGTAAGCACTTAGTTTTAGATACAGTTGTTTTTGTTTCTGCTGAACTGTAATCTCTGAAGGTGAGGCCAGTTGTAATCTCCATCTTCTGTAGTCACCTTGGGCGGCTCATTTGCCCATGTTCTAGAGTATATAATGTTAATACTTCCAAAGCTATAGTAATAATGTATGGTGATTTTTGTTGGAATACGAGTCAATTAATGTTTTAATTTTCCAGATAGAGTGGTTTATTAGCAACAAATGCCATTGTTTATGGGGTGCCTATGCTAAGCACTTTGTAGGCTGTTTGCAACAGCCCTGTGGAGAGAGGTAGGTATTAGCGCACTTTACAGATGAGAAAAACTGAGGCTTATGCTGACGAAGATTGTCAAAGGGGAGACAGCCAGTGAGCCGTGGAATTGTGATTGATGGCCCCCCTCTGCCTGACTCCAGAGCACTTGCGCCTTCCATAACATATCTTCCAATTACATTCAGCCCTTTTCTTTTGAAAATGTACACTTTACAGTCTGCTGCATTTCTGTGGCTACCTCCAACTCCATAAAGACCTCGGAGCTTGTAGCCCTGGCCGAGGCCTTGCCTGCAATATTGTGAGATACCCCGAGTTAGAAATGCCCAGCTCCGCTGTTCCCTGACACCTGGCTTTTCCAAACTGTGACGTGATACACGGTTGATGTTTTAAGCTGCTGAATTTTGGAATCATTTGTTTAAAAGCCTTAGATAGTTTTTTGTCTGAAGTTCTGAGATGCACCTTCCTTTCCAATATCTTGGAGCCCTCAGCTGTCACACACGTGTTTCAACATGTGGTTGCCCAATTTACTTCTATTTTGTGCTCATTTGTTGTCTAGATCATCTCTGCCTTCTCCCTATGCCCCCACTAAGTATGTTGTTGGCTGGCTTCCTGGTGCTAAGATACATAGAATACAAAGCATAGCACTGTAGTACTCAGCACAGCACCCAACAGACAGCTGGCTAAGCAGACCGGGAGGAGGTAACTCTTGCCCATTTCTGAGGTGCCGCGTGGGGAAGCCCCCAGTAGCCTGAAGGAGCCCTGTTTCGGGGAGTTTCTCCATGAAGTGGCTTCTAGTTTCTGTTATAGAAAGTCTATTGGTTTTTAGCTGGAAGTGCTGTCTGCCTGCTTTTCTCCCTCTGCTAGTTCTGAAGCAGCAGAGTAAACTCTATAAAGAGAAGTCAGTTGGAAAAGTGTTTCTGTTTTTGTTAAAAAGTAAGAGAATGTGGCAGAGAAAAACCGTCAGGGCGCCGATCAGCTTATTTAAAGCCGTCATCTTCCGATTGAGACAAGTGTTACCATGGTGTCTGGTCTTTTCTGAGCTGGTGTCTGTGTGTCATCGCGCCCCGTACGCTTACTGCCTTTGATTTCTGCTTCTCAAAACTCGGAGGCCAGATTCCTCCGGAGGATTATCTCGCTAAATCAAATCCTCTTATGGAGGAGGATCTAAATTGGAATTGCTCTCTGTTTTGATCAGCATGCTGGTTAAATGTTTAGAACCCCACTTATTGGACATCCTGGGGTCTCCCCTCCCTCCTTAGAAACCCACAGAAAGCTACAAGGGCTGCCAATATTAATTGTATCTTTGGGCTGTGATGGGTCTGCCATCTTGCTTGACTGTTTTTACTGAATTTTGCCAAGAGGAAAAGACTGAGGGTTTAGTGTGGACCTCAAACGTGGTGTCTTACTTCTGTATTGAAGTTATCAAAGTAATTCTGTTTCTGTTTAGTTTTAAGAAATGTGTTAGACCAATAGCTAGTTTGCGAGCCACCTTTCACCTGTGGTAGGGGATTCTTTGAAAATGCAAGTATACCATATATTTGTAGCTCTTTGGCTAGGAAGCTGATACTCAAACCACCTTTTTTTTTTTTTTTTTTTTAATATATGAGAGGAATTTAACTAGACTGCTCAGGTGATTGTTTACTTTGCATTAATAATGGAGTTTGGTAATTAAGTCATTTCTTGCATCATGAGCTCAGACCTGCCCTGGAAACTATAAATAAGTGTGCTTTGTGGGATGGTCCTTGAGATACTTTCGAAACCTTGGTGATAGTCCAAGCAGGTGAGTTTCAGTGCCCTTGGTGTTCTCCCCTGGGCAGAACAGCAAAGTAAGTAAAACATGTTTGTTGTTGTTTTTTTTTTTTTAAATTTAAAGTAACAGATGATTTTTGTAGTACAGTCATAGGTTAACAGAAATTGAGCAGATAATACAGAGTTCCCATATCCACTTTCCCTTCCAGTTTCCCTTATTATTAACATCTTGCATTTGTGTGGTACACCTTCTAACTATTAAACAGTATTGGTACATTATTACTAACTAAAGTCCACAGTTTACATTAGGGCTCACTCTTTGGGTTGTGCATTTCAGTGGATTTGGGCAAACGCATGTCATGTATCCACCATTACAGTGTCAGAGTCAGCTCCACGCCCTGCAGATCCACTGTGCTCTGCCTGTTACCCCGGCCTCCTCTGGAACCCCTGGCAACCCCTGATCTTTTTATTGTGTTCCTAGTTCTGGCTTTTCCAGAATGTGATACAGTTGGAACCATACAGTATGGTTCAGACTGGATCTTCTCACTGAGCAATATGCCTTAAGTTTCCTCTGTGTCTTTTCATGGCTTTATAGCTCATTTCTTTCTTTCTTTCTTTTCTTTTCTTTTTTTTTTTTTTTTTTGCTGCATACTAGTCCAGTGTCTAGATGCACGAGTTTATCCATTCACCTGATGGACATCTTGATTGCTCACAGTTTTTGGTGGTTATGAGTAAAGCTTCTGTGACCATCTGTGTGCAGGTTTTTGTGTGGACCTAAGGTTTCAACTCATCCATGTAAATACTAGGGAACTTGATGGCAGGATCTGAAATGGGTTACTGGCCTGGTGATGATGCCCTCTTGTTCCCTCGTGACTGTTCTCTCACTCACTATGGCCTCCGTAGTGGGACAGCCTCACCAGCCTACCTCTGCCAGGGTCTTCTTGTTGTTCACTAGAAACATTTTCTGAACAAGTAGGGACACAGAGGTCTTGGTTGTGCACTCGGGAAAGAATATTTAAGATGTTTAATACTATTAAGTATTAATATTAAGATTTTTATGAATATTAAGATGTTTAAATACTTCTCACTCATGGTAGCTATGTTCCCATCTCTCCGCCCAATTGCTCCAATTGGAACTTCTTATTTTAGTCTTTCTAGTAGTAATTTCAAGTGTGAATGACTGTCTCAACCCTTAAAATTATATGATCTTTTTTTTTATTGTGGTGAAATCTGTATCTAACACAAATTTGTGATTTCTATCCACCAAAAGCATATAGTTCTGCCACACTAATTACATTTAGATTGCTGCGCAACCAACAGTGTTTTCTAAAACTTGTTCATCTAGGGATATATGGTCGGTTTAAAGTTTTTAAAATTTTTTTTTAAAAGATCTTTATTTATTTATTTGACAGAGAGATCACGATAAGGCAGAGAGGCAGACAGAGAGAAAGGGAAGCAGGCTCCCTGCTGAGCAGAGAGCCTGATGTGGGGCTTGATCCCAGGGTGGGGCTTGATCCCAGGACCCTGGGATCATGACCTGAGCTGAAGGCAGAGGCTTTAACCCACTGAGCCACCCAGGTGTCCCTGGCAAAATATTTCTATTAGCTCCCTCTAAATTTTGCTGTGGTAAAGACCTCCAAATATCAGTAGCTATCAGCAATCTTTATTATTTATCTAACCTCATGTTAGATAAATATCATTTTGTTTGGCTGGAGCTGAGTCACATGGCCACATCTAACAGTAGGGGAATGTAGTCTGTCTATGTGTGCAGGAATAAGGAAATCTGTTCAGTGATTAGTCAGCAATCTTAGCCATATTAAGTACAATTATTGAATCATACACATAGCTCTTTATTTTGATCTTTCAGGGACAATAGAACAGAAATTGCCTGATTTCATAGTTTTGGATACTTCTTTGGGAAACATTTTTTCTACCGTATGCTCCTTTCCCATTGTACCTTGGATTATCCCTTCCTTTTACCACTGAGAGAATTTACTGGAATGAATAAAATTATATGCTGTTTTAAGAAATACCTGTTTGGTAATGACTTTTTCTAAAAACGAGTCAGTAAGAAGCCTTAACGGTAAGAATGGTTGTTACTGAGATACTTTAAAAAAAAAAAAAAAAAATCCCTGTTTGGCCCTCAGTTTTGAATCAGAAGACTGGCTTACTTTCAAAGTCTTTTAGTTACCGATTTGGTTTCAAGGTAATGGGCTGTCCTTGAATATACCTGTAGCATTGGTATTCTGCTGTTGTCTTGAAAAAGGAAAATATGTGAAATTTGTAATTAGAGATGCAATATCATGCATTAGCCAGACTAGCAGGTTCAGATAGAAATGTTATACATTTTAGCATAAGACTATTCCTTAGTAATAAAATTTGGGAAAAAAACGGGCAATATTTATGCTGTGTGCTTCCCCCTATTATAATTAGAAGCAGGCTCAGCTGCCTTAATGTCTGGCTTGGCAGTAGGGTATTTTGAGCATGCTTGGTATACTCCGCCATGCCTCTGCTCGCTGATGATTGAAGTTCATACTCAAATGTTAATTTTCAGTAAGTGCCTACTATTCTAAAACAACTCTCATTCCCTTAAGGAGAAATGTTTCATTGGAGCCTCTAGTTGCTGAAAACAGCCGTGTAAGCATCGTGGAAGTTTTTCCAAATTAAAATTTGATCCACCCCTTCATTTATTTGTTTCAGGGTTCTGACGGTTGGTTGTGTTTATAGACCCCTGCGGAGCTCTGTCAGCAAACCCTGTCAGCAAATGGGAAACATGTTGCTTGGGCGCAAAACCTCTTTATCTTCCCATACTCTAACCATAGAGACCACCCTGCTCTTACATACATCCTTGGTACTTACTCTTCGATGGAATGGTCTTCCATTCCCTTATTACTGAGCCATTGTTCTAGACTGGTTATACTATCCTAATTCCAAACTCGGAGTAATTATCCTCTTGAAAAGGTTCGTCAGTTGTACACCCTGTCATGACATAGCCCATTTGTCTTCTCCAAACCGGCTTGCTTTGTGCACTGTTAGAATAGCTGGACAACAAATCAACACCAAAAAGCAAAACCCCTTTGGCTACAGAAATCTCTTATATTTAAAAAATGTATATTTGAAAAGTGCTAAGGCCATGTAGAGTGACAAGTATTTAGAATTTGTCCAATCTTTTATCCTAAGGCCCCCTTAGCAGCTGGTATCTAAAGCAGGCTTCAGTAAACACCCAAGGTTGTCCAAAAGGCAGAGTCTCAGACCCCACCCAGACCTCCTAAGTCAGAATCTGTTGCTTAACATGGTCCCTGGGTAGTTTGTGAACATATTAAAGTTTGAGAGGCTCTGGTTGGAGACCTTCTACATGAGCCTGTAATCATAGAAACCACTCATCATTGTGAGGGGCCATCAAACTTGAACTCAAACTGTATTTATAAAGTAAAGTCTGTATGTTGGAAATGAATTACCTGGATACATGTTGAGCTATTTTCCGTTGTTTTCTGGTGTGCTAATAATGAACTCTCTTCAGTCTGAGGACAGTGGTGGCAGCAACATGTCCTGAATGGATGAGAGATGACCTCATTGAAAGAGTGAGACCTTTTTGTATATTTTGGAGTCTGACTTCTGAATCCTTGGTGATAGAAAATTCAGGCATTCTTCAGATTTCTCAACAGGTTGTGGTGTTCTCAGTGAAGAGCTCACCCAGAACCTATGTCTAGAGAGGAAATGGAGTCTCACTGTCATTATATAAGTGTAACTCTGTCTCTCTCTCTCTCTCTCTTTTTAAAGATTTTATTTATTTCACAGAGAGAGAGGGAACAGAAGCAGGAGGAGTGGTAGAGGGAGAAGCAGGCTTCCCGCTGAGCAGGGAGCCCGATGCAGGCCTCAATCCCAGGACCCTGGGATCATGTCCTGAGCTGAAGGCAGATGCTTAATGACTGAGCCACCCAGGCACCCCATAACTCTTGCTCTTTTAATATGTCAAAAAAACATTTTTTAGGAAGAAAAAAGGGTCCCTGGCTTGTCTGTTGGACATGAACTTCAATTTCAATTATTTTGAGAGAGTAGGAAAATGTTCACCTAGAATATTAGCTCCTGCCACATGAGAATTTCTTTGCAAGTCAGTGGGGTCAAGTACATGGCTTTGTACTTTGTCAGAACTCCTTTATCACTTAGAGTATATGCATTGAGGTCTCAATAATTTGAAGGTTGTTTGCTAATTTATGCATTTTTCTTCTGGAGAGGGGGTCCCAGAGAGGATGGTGTTTTCTTGTACTGTGCTAAAATGGACTTTTCTCCTCTTAGGGTAAAAAAGTAAAACTAGAGAGAGTAATGACATTTCCATAGGGGAATATTTCCTAAAATTCTCCTGTGGTTTCTAATCTGAGGGCTGACCCCCCCCCCTCCCCCTGCTCCCAAGGGCTAGCATTTGTGGAAGAAAGCCAGAATGATTCCTTTTAGAATTGAAGCCCCCCCCCCCCCCCAATCCCTGACCTGCCTCCTGAGTCTCTCCATCACAAACATTACAAACACACAAGCCCTACCTTGTCTTCTCAGAGTTACACCCTTCTTCTCCCTCCACTGGCCTCTACTTATCTGTCAGGTACCATCACTCTGGCTAAAATTTCCTTAAAATAATCCCCAGGATACCCAGGTCCAGTGACTTCTTTGTAAGTCTCTGTAACATTTGGTCTTGTCCACTTCCTTTCCTCCTGTTGTCCTTGTGATGTTGGTCACTTGGGTTTCTCTTCCATGGTTTTTGCTTCTACAGAGCATTAGAGCCAGACCACCCAGGTTCAAAACCAACCTTCACTGTTGACTCGCTGTGTGTCCAGGGGAGTTAATTAACGTCCATGTGCCTAGTTTTCTCATATATAAAATAGAGTCAAGGAAAAAATCCTTCCTCATAGGGTTGGTAGGAAGGGCAAAGAAGAATGTCTAGCGCATAGTTAAAGTTTTCTAGGGATGAGTCGTAACTGTTGTTTCTGCCAACACCACCATCATCATCACCATTGCCATCATGAAAAGGCATTTCCTGCCCCTTGCAGCTTCTTTGATCTGCTTCCTACTTGCAGGTATTCCTGCCTTTTTTCTTTCTTTCATAGGTCTGCTCTTCTCTTCGGTTTTTCCTTGATGGTTCTGGGGATTCCCACATGGATCTCTTTATCCTTGACCTTTTTCTGAGCCCCAGAATCCAAGAGTTTACCTTCAGAAATCTCCTGAGCAATATAAACCAAGCTACCAAAGTGGAACTCATTCTCTGGTCATCTAGAGCATCCCACCCTCCTTCCACGGCTCCTCTTTTGTCGTCCTCTTAATGCAGCCCCCAACTTTCACAACTCCTGGTGGGGAGTCGCCAAGTTTGGTCTTTTCTGTCACGCCCCGGGGCATCCAGCTGGGTTGCCGTACCTGTCGATGATCCCTCTGTGGTGTCTTGCAATGTGTCTCTACTTTTCTGTTCCCACTGTTGTTCCCGGGAACATACCCTTTGTCTTTGTTCAGGCTGCCGTAGCAGGTCATCTCTAATGGGGTGGCTTAAATAGCAGAAGTTTCTTTTCTCGCTGGAGACTGGAAGTCCAAGATGAAGGTGCCAGCAAAGTTGACTCTGGTGAGGTCTCTCTCTTGGGCTTGCAAACGGCTATCTTTTTGCTGTGGCTTTATGTGGCTTTTCCTCTGTGCGTCTGAGCTTTCCTGGTGTCTTGGCCTCTTCTTGTAAGGATACTATTCCTTTTGGAATGACTCCATTTAACCTTAATTAGTTCCTTAAAGGCCCTATATCCAAGATACAGTCTCATTGGAGATTAGGGCTTGAACATAATGAAATTTGTGTGGGACACAATTCAGTTCGTAACACCCTTGCTGCTGCCGATGGTCTCACTGATTTCCCATCTCCTCTCTGTAATCCATCTTCATACAGGGGCAGGAATGATCTAAAAGTACAGCTCTGACCCTCTCCCTCCCATTGCTAATAACTGGAGATGGCTCCCGTTGCTTTGATGCAGTGTGAGGGGGATTACCGCTAGGAGACTTGAGGGCAGTGTCTCTCGTTTCTCAGTTCCTTGCATTCAGTCATCTGGAAATGGAAGAGTTCCCACCCCATGGGGCTGTAAGGATGATATAAATGCAAACCGATAGTTGTTTTATTATTACAGAAAATCACGTTCACATTCCTGAGCCTGCCATTTAAGTTCAGCTCCTCCCTCACTGTTACTCCGAGTGTAGTCCTGTGTGCTTTTTGGGTTCCCTCTTCCAGTATGGGGATTAGGTTCTCCACACCCACACTGAGCAGTTCTCAGACACACCAGCAAAGTTTCCAAGAGCTCAAGTCAGTTCTGACACTGTCTACCCAGAAATAGCTGTCACTCCAGTCCCTTCAACCTCCCCCAACCCCTTTTAGATGCTGGTTATAAGCCCCAGGCTGTTATCTGTACTTCTGACCTGGCCTTCTACACATTGGAGGTTCCATTTACCTCCTCCTTAGGTCTGAATAATGTGCTAGAGCAGCTTACAAAGCATAGGGAAACACATTTACCAGCTTATTAAAGGGTATGATAAGGGATATGACTCACCAGCTTGATGATGAGATAAATAGGGTGAGGTATGTGAGAAGGGCAAGGAGCTTCCACGGTCTCTCAGAATGTGGCAGTCCTCAAAGCCATGCGTTCACCAGCCTGGAAGCTTTCTGGGCTGGGTCCTTTCCGGTTTTTGTGGAGGCTTATTTGCCATCCTCAAGATCGTGTAAGGCTGCCCTTATCTGATTGAACCTGCAGGTCCTCCAGCCTTCCCAGTGGGCGTGGTTGGGGGGCAGGTAGGACTGAAAGGGCCAGCCCTCTAATCACATGACTTGTCCTTTTTGGCAACTCGCAGCTCCCTTTGGTTGGGGTCCTTAATAATGAGAGATACCCATTTCACCTTTAAAGCTCTGTCTGAAGCATTTTCAGGAACTGTGTCTGAAGACCAAACACATGTGCTGGGTGCTGTGAATAACCAGACAGGTATTTCTCATATCGCACGTGCTCGCATCCTCCATCACCTGGAGCCTGTTCGTGACATGGACTCTGCTTGGTGATTACATCCTCAGGTCATTTGAATGTCATGTCTTGGCTCATCGTCTGGTGCTTAACCAGCTTGCTCCTGCTCCAGGAAGGATCCAGGCTTTGGAGGCCGATCACCTGTTTGCAATTCCAATACTTTACCGAATAGGTTTTTGTTTTTGTTTTTTGTTTCTTAAGATTTTATTTATTAGGACACCTGGGTGGCTCAGTTGGTTGAGCAGCTGCCTTCAGCTCAGGTCATGATCCCAGGGTCCTTGAATCAAGTCCCACATCGGGCTCCTTGCTAAGTGGGGAGTCTGCTTCTTCCTCTGCCTGCTCTGCCTGCCGGTCCTTCTGCTTGTGCTCTCTCTCTGACAAAAAAATAAATAAAAATAATTAAAAAAAAGATTTTATTTGTTTGATAGAGATCACGGGTAGGCAGAGAGGCAGGCAGAGAGAGGGGGAGGGGAAGCAGGCTCCCCACAGAGCAGAGAGCCCCATCCCAGGACCCTGAGATCATGACCTGAGCCAAAGGCAGACGCTTAACCCACTGAGCCACCCAGGCGCCCCCAACAGTTGCATGTTCTGTGCATATTCATTGACTGTTAACATGTTACCCCATCTGCTTTATCATTCTTTGTGTACGTATATGTACACACACAGGATAGTTTCTGAATCATTTGAGAGGAAGTTGCATGCATCATGGCCCTTTACTCCTAAATCTTTTCTGTTTGTATTTCCCAAGAATTAGAGATATTCTCTTACCTAACCCCAGGACAGTTTCAACTTCAGTAAATTTGATATTGATAAAATACTTTGATTGAATCTGCCTTTCCATTCCAGTTTTTCTAACTGATGCAGTAATGTCCTTCATAGAATTTCTTTTTTCCTTTTGGGGCAGGCCTTCAGGCAGACTGGAGGAGGCACGTCCGTGTTGGGGAGGGCAATCTGCTTTACTCCGTGTCTACCAATTCCAGTGTTCCTCTCATCCGCAAACACCCTTGCCGACGTACTACAACAGTGTTTAACCAAATCTCTGGGCATTTTGTGGCCCAGTCGGAATGACACACAGAGTCAAGCATCACATATGGACTCCTGGATTTCTCTTTCCAGTGATTTATAATCCACTGCTATTCTTAATTCTATCAGTGATGAAATTGTCATATATTTGGCCAGCTGGAGCTCCTTCCAGCTGCCTGCTGTGTCACTGTGACATGTCCTCAGTGTCCGATATTAGTGACCTGCCTCTCCTACTGGTGATGACATCATCTGTCTGTGTGCCCTGTAAGGCTCCTCCAAGTGAATTGTTGTATGTGTTGGGGAGTTTTTACATCAAGCTCTCCCCTAAATATCCCTTGAAATTAGGGAGAACCTGCTCATACATATTTGAGTGAAGTATTAATAGGCAGGTAGGAACTTAATATTCTTTATAGTCATTTTTACTTACTCCATTTTTATTTGCAGTAACATGAGTCATCTAATGGGTTACTGTTCTGTAGTATGCATCGTATTGGCTGCCCTAAATTAATTTATGAGCTGCTCACGGACTCCCTCTGCTGGCAATACAGCACATAAACACTTTTCTGGGGTTGTAGGATAGATCTGTTCTGCCCATTTTCTTTTGGTTGGTTTCTCTCCGATTATTACACAGTTATGGCTCATACAGTACCGACCGTTCTGGAACCTGATTTATTTACTGAATGTATAAAAAAGATCATTTCTTATAAAATCCGTACATTTCTACATCATCATGTTAATGTTTGGATAATTTCCACTTACGTGAAATAAATCCAGCATTTAAATAATTTAGTGTTAGTAGGCATTTGTATTTATTTTTTTCCTATTTTAGATAGCACCAAAATGAACATTCCTCATACTTAATGCCACTCACGTGTTACTTACTAAGTTGAGCTTGATTAGTGGGTAGAAATGTGACAGGTGTAAAAATACAGAGAAGAGATATTCTAGTTTGAGAAAATTGCCTAAACCAAGCGTAGGATGTTTTCCAGAAACAGGAAAATCAAGTTTGGCTGAAACATGGGGAGGCCATAGTGGGAGATGGTAGGAAAGTAGGTATTATGGGACTCTTTCTAATTCTAACCATAAGTAAGCAGAATAGAAATGTGCTGGTTTCATGGGACGCCCCGGATAGCTGGGTCAGGGGGCTCAGATGCTGCTTCTCCCATCCCTTACTTGTTTCATTTCTCCTTTCCTCTCTGCCCAGACTTGGCAGGGGTTCTCTCACCTTTAGGCTGGAGGAGAAAAGAGACCCTTGGCCCCTCCCAGCAGGCATCGGATAGCTCAGGTTACAGGCATTATTGCTTTTGTCCATGACTCATCCAGTCATCTTCAGGGAAGACCTGTTGTAGGCACCGTCTGGGTCATCCCCGTAAACAAAGGGGCCAGGCTGCGTGCAGGTGCCAGATCTGAAGCCCAAGCCCAAGCCTAAGACAGGGAGTAAGTCGGCACTATGGTAGACAGTCCCTCATGGAGCAGGTGACAGGAAACTCCTCAAGAGAAAGAGACTGTTAAATAGAGAGCCCTGCGGGCGTCTTCCCCATCTGCAGGCATCGTGCTGGCTGGTCTGCACCAGAACACTCCACGTGGGTCTGAAGTAGGGTGTGGTCAGTGAGAGAAGACAAAGAAAACGGAAAGCAGGAAAAAAATTGGATCAACAGCTCCTGGTGGTGCCTCCTTATAGAGCAGGAACATTGGGCAGGGATTCCTGTGAGGTCAGGCCTTGGGCCTCCTCGGGATGGCGCATTTAGAGATGGGAATATGGTCAGGAAAACTGGTGGATTCAGTTTTAGGCTTGTTGATTTTGAAGTTCTTCTCGAATACCCAGTGGAAATGTCCAGCAGGGCAGAACCAAATCTTACCTGGTTTTTCCTACTTTGGGCCAGTAGTCCCAGCAGTTGGTGATGACTAGTCACAGATGCAAAGGCTTCCCTCCTTGTTTGGGCTGTGCCAGCAGACACTTTCTGAGTCCCCGCCCTTTCAGCCTCTACCTGTGGGCAGCCTGCTGTCCATTTCCAGAGTCATCTTTGTGAAACATTTTGTTTTGTCTGAACCTCGTTCAAACACCCTCAGCAAATTTTTGCTGCGTGTTTTGTGAAGTATAAAAGTTGTCACTCCAGGTCTTTAACGGTTTGTCTTCAAGCTACATTTCCATCTTTTCTGTCTCACCGCTTCCTTCTACTCCATACACGAATCTTGCATCAACTGAATTTTTGCCATTCCCTTAACATGCCCCATGCTTTTCCCACCTCTTGGCTTCTGTTCTCACTTTCCTTACCTGCTATGGTGCCTTGACTGGGATCTGACTGGAGAACAGCTGATTCAGAGAGACAAGATGTTAGCAAGATTGTTCCTAAGCAGGTAGGGTAAAAATTTTAGACGGCACGTAAATTCTCCATCCTCATATTGACAAATAAAAACGGTGTGCAGCGTCCGCATGAGCCATTATTGGCTTTCTTCATGCCACATTGATGAGAGCCCAAACTTCAGAGTGGGCGTCACCATAGAAAATGCAGTGCCTGCCCAGAGGGGAAGGATGTGGAGGCACAGGGGGACTGGCAAGGGGACATGTCCCCTTCTGTGTGCTGCAGCTGGAGCGAGTGCTGGGACGAGGGATAGAACCTGGGAGGGCTTCTAAGAAAAGGTGGCATTTCTGCCTGAGTCTCAAAGGTTGAAGGACTTCAGAAGGCAGAAAAAAGGTAGCATCGCAGGCAGAGGGTGTAACATGGATGTCACCGCTGAAGGTCAACGACATGGGACATTTGAGGGCTAGCGAAAAGTGTGGAGGTGGCTGTGGCTTGTGTTGTATGTGTGTCTGTATTAGATTTTGGTCTTAGTTTGGGCTGCTACAATAAATTCCTATAGACTGGGTGGCTTATACCAACAGACATTTATTTCTCACAGTTCTGGAGACTGGTAAGTTCAAGATCAAGGTGCCAGTTGATTAGATTCCTGGTGAGAGCTCTTTTTCTGGTTGGCACATGCTGTCATCTTGTGTCCTCACATGGCCGAGAGAGAGAGCTCTCTCTCTTCGTTCCAGGATGCTAATCCCATCCTAGGGGATCTTCTCCTGGCCTCGTCTGAACCTGATCACTGCCCAGAGGTCCCACCTCCTACTACCATCACTGTGGGTGAGGGTTCAGTATATGAATTTTAGGGGACACAAACATTGAGTCCCTAAGACTTTCTACTGACATTCAGTCCCTAAGACTTCCTACTGCCTGTGGCTCTAGGAAGAAGAAGAAGTATTGAGAAGGAGAACTGTTTTTTCTACCTGTTACTTAGTGACCAAATGTAGAGGGTTTTCATAGGGCCAGAGGCCAGTCAACCACACTCTAGGCCAGAGATGTGATACCCATCCCATGCCCATCCCATCGCAATTAAGAGATACTTTGGGATTTAAGAAGCCAGGCTATTCATTTTTTTACAATAATAATAATAATCATAATAATGAAGAAACCATTTTTTTTCCATTTCTAACTTAACAGCATTTATAGTTGCAAATTCTGGTAAATTTTAGAAGAAAAAGGCAGATTTTTTTGTTGTTGAAAATAAACTTTTAAAAACTCAAGATAAAGTCTTGCCAAAAATAGAGTACAACATGAGAAACAAAATAGAAAATGAATCCTAAGTTGAGATGAATGTAGACTGTCTTGGTGCAAAGATGTTGTATACAGTAGACACAGATTTGTTTTTTTAATGACTGAAATATTTTAGGTTTTGTATTTGCTTCCAATCCAGGGAGAGTGTATTTTTATCAGGTCAATTTGCAGAGGTAGAATATGGCCTTTTTTGGTTAATGCTGTGACAGACCATTGCCCACCTAGAGAAGGATTGCCTTTATTTTTACCTCCTTAATAGTAGATGAGCCATTCATTCAACAGCCGCAGAACCTTCCAGAGCTATCCCTTGAGCAAAGGCAATGGTTAACACAGAAAGAATCTGCTAATAGACTTGTGCCGAAGAAGATGAATTTGGTGACTTAGAAATCTTGCTTCCAAGGTCCCTGAGACCCAGGCACTCTGCAGGGCGTGGGCAGCGAGAGCGGCAGTTAGGTGGCTCCTGCCTGTTTTCCAGCAGGTTAATTGCAGACCTGCAGGGGTGTGGCCGCACACCGGGAGGGGGCCAGGATCCTGGGAGCTTTCCCTTCAGAGTTGATTCGTCTCTCGGATGTCTTCTCGGATGTCTACGTCAGTAAAACCCCGTCTTTCCAGGGAAGGAAAGGGGAAGAAAGAGAAAAGGAGGGAAGGGGGGAGGACAGATGGAAATTTTTGTTACACTAAGCCAGACGTTACTTTAGATAAAGTAATAATGGAAACACAGCTTTATTTCTAGAGGAAGTTGTACTTAGGAAGCTGATCGCTAAACCTGGGAGCTTGGCTTTTAGGACTCTGTTGTAATCCAGGATGGAAAAAAGTATCACCCCGATGGCTTTTGTAGGAGATTACTGACTGGTAATCCTTCCTTGTCCTAGAAGATTAAGTCCGCCCTGGTGTAGTTGTGGTCAGCTGACCGTTTATAAAAAAAAAAAATTTGTGGTTTCTTGTAATTGTGCCAGTGTCTGACGTTTGCTTGGACTGTTTGTACATCTGGAGATACTGGTGAACCTGGCCCTCCTTTGTTTACCTGTGAAAGCGCTGCTCCCCTGTGCTGGTGGTTCCATTGTTGACTGATATTAACAGCAGGTGGTGGATAGAGCCCTGAGGTTGCTCCAGATAAGTCATTTATTAAACAGACTTGCTTGTCCTAAGGGTGCGAAGGCTCTGAGAAGGAAATAGCACACCGGGGCCAAGAAGCCAGGGTCTTCAGACCCTGGGGTTCCTTTCTTCAGCAAGGTTGCATGGGACTATGACCAGAGCGACATTCAACTGAAGGGTCCCAGGCACTTATAAAACGATGCGTTCTGCGTTTTTCTGGAGTGGACTGTAGAGAGATGGATTTTGATGAAGATTACCAGTCCCCATTTGATTTTGACACAGGAGTGAACAAAAGCTATCTTTACTTATCTCCTAGTGGAAATTCGTCTCCATCCGGATCACCTACTCTTCAGAAATTTGGTAACTATTAATTTTCTAAGGTTAAATTTGTTGTAACAAAACTTGGACACGACCTGGGCTTTGTTGTCTTTAAAATTATTAGTGTCAAGAGCTACCATGGTGTTGCTGTGTTGAAACTAGTGAAACAAAGCTGTTGCAGAATCCAAGCAGAGAGAGATGGCTCATTAACTATTTAGCATGTGTTTATTTATACATAAAACTTTGATTTTAAAGGTGGTACTTGATAGACACTAGAGTTCTCCTGATCACTTTGAGTTCATTGAGCTGATAAATCACAAAAAAGGGAGAATTAGAAGGTCTTTGCTTGTGGCCATCGGTGTATGGTTTATTAAGGACCCTTCTCCCCTAAGTTTTGTCTTTGTTAAATGAGGCTTAGGCATCTGAGGCCCTGATGGTGTTTAAGGCCCTGCTAGTGGACGTCCTCGATTTTGTTCTGGAGTCCTGAGAGCAGCAGACAGAAATACCTAGGCAAGAGATTTTTTTTTAAAAGAAGACCTCAGTGTTGCTGTACCTCGGGAAGCAGTCATGCTTCACAGGTGTCAGTATGACCTCGTTCTGAAGGCCGGGTGCTGGCCGGGAAAGTCTTCGTTTATACTCACACAGGGCAGCAGGAGCCAGTTCGCTCATTCTACAGGGAAAGCCTGGAGACCACTAGATGACCTACTCTGAAACTTACCAGAAGTAAGCAGATTTTCCTAGAAGTTAATTTTTTCCTTATTAATGAACAATAGGTTTTAAGTTTACAGAGTGGATCTTTGAGAAGGAAGCGGTAAAGGATACAGCAGGAAACATGCGTCTAAGTATTTTCAGTTGTGTACAAGCCGACAGTAGAGAGTGTGCTGAAGCCACATTCCTCTAACCATTATTTGTAGCTGTAGTGACCTTTGGGGATGGTTTGGATTTCCAGGCGGGGAAAAAATGTTGAAGATACCAGGTTAGAGCTGGTTTCTAGAAGTGGGGACTGGGAAGCAGCTGTTAGCGGTTGGCTGGGAAGCTCTCTCCCCTGCTGCCCTCTCCTTGTCCTGGGGGCCCACCTTGGACCTCTGTAATGTGGGGGATCTCCCCTATGTGTGGCCCCTAAAAGGATGGCATCCTCCATCCTAACTAATAAATCCTACACATAGAAAATGCCTCAAGAGCAACACACGGAGGATGCCTGAGTGGCTCAGTTGGTTAAGCATCTGCCTTTGGCTCTGGTCAGGATCCTGGAGCCCCAGATTGGGCTCCTTGCTCTGCAGGAAGCCTGCTTCTCCCTCTCCCTGCTTGTGCATGTGTGCTCTCACTCTCTCTGTCTCTGGCAAATCATATCACTAGTGTTTAAAAAAAAGAAAAAAAAGCTACACACGATAGGTAGTTCGAGGTGGGCGGCCGAGTAAAGCCCAGGTGACAAGGGGCCATGGAAGCAGAGATTGCAGTTCTGTGACTTCAGGTGGATTTTGGTGATTGTGCGCAAGGGTTTGAGATTCATGGAAGGATTTGCCTAGCTTGTTCTCGCTCTCTTCTCCTCTCAATTTATCTCTTTTCACCTCCTTTCACTTTTCCGAGTTGCAGTAATTTCTGCCTTTGGATGTTTTCTGTTAAAGCATTTGGGAAAGTTGACAATGTCTCTAGGCAGATTTCAAACAATTTTCTTTCCAATCCCTAATAGCAGTGTAGGAGATTGGGCTCATGATATTAAAAACAAAATTATATATATATATATATGCATATATATA
Organism: Mustela nivalis; assembly: GCF_964662115.1. Lineage (NCBI taxonomy): Eukaryota > Metazoa > Chordata > Mammalia > Carnivora > Mustelidae > Mustela > Mustela nivalis. Next base: position 52,957,428 of record NC_139021.1, read on the forward strand.
TATATACATATATATATATATGCGCATATGCAAGTGAACAACCAAAATGTACCCATTAGTGCTCAAGTTTAGAATTTGCTTTAATTAGAAAAAAGGAGGGGGAGAGAGCATTAAAACAAACAGAAACCACCCAAAGCAGTCATTTAGTAAGAACACCATGATCCTAAAATACCAAATAAAAGAGGATCTAGAACAGTCATCAGCCGGCTCTGTGCCCTGGACCCCTCAGGGCATAAGAAGCCTGCAAATCTCTCTGAGGTGTAGATGGAAGGAATACTGTGTCTTGGGTGCATTTGTACTCTTTGTATTTCTAAGTAGGAGCTCTTAGGACAGATACATTATAAATACATTTAAAAGTTCCTGTGGCTTTTGGTCACCATACTTTTCTTTTTTCCTCCTTTTTAAAAAAAGATTTATTTATTTTAGAGAGAGCGAGCAAGCTGGGGTTGGGGGAGGGTAGCAGAGGGAGAGGGAGGGAGAATTCCTTGCGGACTCTGAGCTAAGCGCAGAGCTCTTCACGGGCTCAGTCTCAGGACCCTGAGATCACGATCTGAGCCATCAGGAGTCGACTGCTAATGGACTGAACCATCCAGGTGCCCCCACTGTTCATCTTCTTAATCAGCAGACAAGTAGTGCACAAAAGGGACCGATGTTAAAAGGAATCCTACTCAGAAGGGTTGGGAACACTGATCTGAAAAGCATATTCTTTGATACTTATCCAGGCCATCGTGGGGCAAATGAGAAAGTAATGAGATTTAATCTGTGGGCAGAATGTTCCTAAGAAGCAGTCTGAGTGAAGGAGGGGATGAGGGCCAGTGGCTAGAACAAAGAGAGGCCTTTTATTAGGGATTTTTAAACTCTTTGATGAAACCAGCCCACATCAGAACACCCTACAGGTCATGACCCACAACCCTCATCAATACCAATACCCAATAACCAAAGCAGAATTCTGTGGAAACAGAACTCATCTTGACTATTCATGATACACCCTGATGATATCTTACTATTCCATTTGTTCTTTTTAAAATGCTCATTTGGGGGGCGCCTGGGTGGCTCAGTGGGTTAAAGCCTCCGCCTTTGGTTCAGGTCATGGTCTCAGGGTCTTGGGATCTGCCCACGTTGGGCTCTCTGCTCCACGGGGAGCCTGCTTTCCCCCTCTTTCTCTCTCTTTCTGCCTGCTTCTCTGCCTACTTGTGATCTCTCTGTGTCAAATAAATAAAATCTTTAAAAAAAAAATGCTCATTTGGTACTGCTCAATGGATTTCACAGCCCATGGTTTGAAAAACTGATTTATAATTTTCAGAATCTGGAATATTAAGTTCCATTAGGGATGTCAGTCTTTCTTGAGCCACTGTTCTTCCCTGCTGCCTGAGACAGTACCTGGCATCCATGGCTCAACAAATGGCTTGATGAGTGAATGAAGGAAATGAAACTGACAAGGACTAATTCACACTCTATCTAGTTCATTTTCCAAGTGTGAACATGGAGGCCAAGAGAGGTTCTGTGAAGCCCCCATGTCACGGAGCTCAGTCAGCCTGCATTGGGTCTCACACTCATCCCTCGGTCTTCACGCCAAGCCAGCGTTTTTGTTTTGTTTTGTGTTTTTGATCACACTCTCCTGGTCTCTTTGGGGATGGATATTACGGAACAGGTTTATCATTCCAGGTGTAATATTTCCTTCATCAGGGGCTTTACCGCGTATGGTGTACCGGGTTCATCCATTCTGTCTTGGACTTGCCGATTAGCACAGCTGTTTCCCGCTAGTGTCCTTTGCTGCATTTTCTCTTCCTTTCAGTGAACGCCTTTGGAGAGAATTTCCCAAGCCCTGATTATGTAGAACCATTCTTCCTCTTAACATTTTTTTATTTTTTAACACAGAGAAAAACATAGCCCTGTTGTATAAAACACCTTTGGTTATTTCTAGTGACTTCAGAAAATAGGAACAGGAGCCATTTAACAATGTGACATTTTTAGTTTTATGCTGTCATATTTGAAATTCTAAAAACATGGGGGAAAAAATCAGACTGGAGTTCTCTTAGCTCAGAGTCCTTCTTTCTGTCCTGTTTTATTATGCTTTTTGGTTTCTACTCTGTGTTGTTCTCACTTCTTTTTAGGGAAGTCATGATTCTTGAAAGTTAGGCATAATTAATTGTGATGATGTTAAACAGCAAATGTATGGTTTACAAAATAAAAATCAGAGCAGAATTGAAATTATGAAGAACTTCCTTATTCCTGCAAAGGAAATATAAGAATGGTAGTGATTTCCTCCCTGGGGATCCCCAAATTTCTCCATGGCTGACCTTTGTTCTCTCTGTGGAGTGTCCTAGTTACTCATTTTACACTTGATTGGGGTTGGGAGGATAGGTGGTTCTGAAGTTATCAACTGAAGGGCGCCCCCCTCCTTTCTATGATGAAAGAGATTTAAGGGTCAGTTCAGGAGTTTCTGGAGGAGGTGAGTAAAGCATTTGGAAATACTAATGTGTTCTACCTTTCTGATCTTTCTTCCCTCTTCCATTCTTTTGGTGAAGTTTGGAGAGGGTGACCTTTTTGGGTGGGAAGTTGACTTCTCTTCTGTTCAGGGCCCTGATCTCTGAGAGGTGAGTTTCCTAAGCTCTCTGGACCCATCTGGGTCCCAGTTCTCTTTTCCCTTTTGGACCCCCCCACCCCCCGCCTCAGCGCACTTCCATTTCTCTCTAGTGGCCCTGACGCTGCCCAATTAATCTCCCAGGTTCTGGTTCTTTCCCCAAACGGAGTGGGTCAAGTTTCCTCAGCTTTTTGTTCCTGCTGCCTTGATGGACGGCAATTACTCATCTCCTTTTTCTCTCCTACTGTTGTACTGTTACTGCCACGGGTGAACGTGGGAAAATTATATCCTTAAGAAATATAAAGTGTTTATGGCCTGTGCTACTGCATCTCCTTCATTTGAAGATAATCCGTGTCAAATAGCCGGTGTCCCATACCTCCCTGGCATTGAGTCCCCGGGTTTCCAACCTAGGGCAGTTTCACCCCCTGCAGGCATTCTGGCGGCCGCCACTGGAGCCGATTCTGAGGTGGATTCTGAGGTGATTCAGGTTGTCACAACAGCAGTTGGCTTTGGGGAGGGAGGGGACATGCCCCCATGCCACATGGGATGAAGCACAGGAGAGCCCCCTCCACAAAGAATTACCCTGCCCAGCATGCCCCTCGTGCTGTGGTTGAGAAGCCCTTTGGTTTTGGAGTTTCTTGAAAGGGGTCTCGCTTGTTTAGGATCTTACTTTGCTGTGGAGATCTCCAGATATTCCTCTGCCCCTGCTGGAACTTCGTTGCATTCGGAAACACAAGCTCCAGAGAATAGGGACCCCAAGCACGGACTTACAAGAGGAGAAATAACTTCATCTTTTGATCTTGTTGGATAGACCACTGAAGACATTTTGAACTCTATGTTGTATCTCTTTGTGTCTCCAGGTTTTAAAAAGGCACGCATGTCCTCTTGTGCCTAAGGAAAACAATCCTTAGAGACTGAAGTTTTTTATTCCGACCCTCGTCCTAAAGCCCTTGTTGCCTCTTTAAAGACTGTGTAAGAGAGGTGTATATGGTTTTATTTCCTAGAGAAACTGCTAGGGCTCGATTATACTCTATCAGATTCTCTCTTGGGTAGGCCCAATGTTAACTAAATAGCAAATATCTTAGACTCCTCCTCTGCAACCTCTTCCCTCCTAAGTGCATATCTTGGAAGCAGCGGACAACATATTCTTCCCTCTGGAGTATCACTTGTGTGGCACCCCCCCCCCCCATAAAGGCCTGGTGCTTTTGGCTGTGAACATACTTTGTAACATTAATGTATATGACCTCCAAATGTAACAATCTTTGTATAGATTATGTATGAGACAGAAGTTGTATTTCTTTAGAAAAATGTCATTTCATGTGTTTTATTTTTTTTAAATTTTATTAAAAATTTTTAAAAGATTTTTCTTTGTAACAGAGATAGCGAGGGAACACAAGCATGGTTGAGCTGGAGAGGGAGCCTGATATGGGGCTCGATCCCAGGATGCTGGGATCATGACCTGATCCGAAGGCAGACACCTAACGATTGAGTCACCCAGGCACCCCTTATTTTAAAAAAATTAAAAAAAAAAAATTTTATGTCTGTTTTCAATAGAAAAACCTGTGTAGGTGAAAGCAGTGAAGTGAGAATGAGATAAAAAACAAAAAGTTCAATGGGGCGCCTGGGTGGCTCAGTGGGTTAAGCCGCTGCCTTCGGCTCAGGTCATGATCTCAGGGTCCTGGGATCGATTTCCGCATCGGGCACTCTGCTCAGCAGGAAGCCTGCTTCCTCCTCTCTCTCTCTCTGCCTGCCTCTATGCCTACTTGTGATCTCTCTCTGTCAAGTAAATAAATAAAATCTTAAAAAAAAAAAAAAAAAAAGTCAAGATATAGGGACGCCTGGGTGGCTCAGTTGGTTAAGCAGCTGCCTTCGGCTCAGGTCATGATCCCAGCGTCCTGGGATCGAGTCCCACCTCGGGTTCCTTGCTCGGCAGGGAACCTGCTTCTCCCTCTGCCTCTGCCTGCCATTCTGTCTGCCGGTGCTTGCTCTCTCTCCCTCCTCTCTCTGATAAATAAATAAAATCTTAAAAAAAAAAGAAAGTTCAAGATATAAGGTAGACAGTGAAGAGAGACAGCGTTCTTACTCCAGCTCAACTGTGTACCTTCCTGTAATTGATTTATTCCGAGAGGGCTAATGAGTGTCTGTGTACCCGTTACTGAGCTGGCCTGAAGATGCAGGATCGGAACATAGTGCTAAGGTCAAAGGTTGCCCAGGCCATCAGGCTGTGTTCTAAGTACAGTCGACATTACAGACTGTTATACTCAGAGCAGGGCCTGGGCATGGATGGGATCCAGGGAAAGGCTCCAAGACCAGGAGACACTTAAAACTGATTTATTGAAATGAATGGGAATGGAAATAAGGAGTGGGTTTCCAGAAGAGAAAATAATATGTGCAGAGACATTAAAAAAAAAAAAAGAGCATGGCCATTGGAGGTTGTTGTGCAACATCATGAATGTTGTTCACGCCACTGAATTGTATGCTTAAAAATGGGTTAGGATGGCAACTTTTATGTTGTATATTTAACCACACAAAAAATTAAATGGGCAAAAAAATGTATGGGAGGCACTTTATTTTACCTTTTGAATTAATGCATTACTTTAAAAAAGAAAAAAAGGCATGTTTTTGTAGGAACTGCAGCTTGGAAGATGTGGTGAGTGTTGGGCAGGTAAGTGCAGTTGGGGGGGATTGAGTAGGTAGGGTGGGCTCCAGACTGTCAAGAGCAAGAGCCTTACTGGGAAGTGGGAAGCTCTAGAAGGATTTAAGGTAAGGAGTGCTATGGTCAGAGTCCTGCCTTAGAAGTTTACTCTGGTAGCAGGGTGGTGAGTGGATTGGAGGGACCGACCATGAGGGAGCTTTAGGGCAAGAATCTGAGCAAGAAATCGCCAGAGCCAGAATCAAGGCAGGAGTGGTGAGTTTGGAGGGGCTTGAAGTAGATGTCTGGGGGAATGAGATGAGGCCATATCTCAGCAGTAAGAAAAATCCTGGGTCGTGTTATAGGAGAGGAAATTTCAGACCAGGGTTTGGTGCTGATGCCTTTTAGATGTCACATGACATCATGATTGACAGCTGTCATGTTGAAGATGCAGGGGAGACACCAATGATGCCAGGTGACAGGGGAGATGGCAGATGAAGGGGCCTACGAGCCATGCTTCATGGGAAGAGGATGTCGACAGGTAACTAGGAAGACTTGTAGCATATGGAAAAGTGGGGCAATTGCACATCCTTACTGAAAACCTAATACCTGCCCACTCTTGATGTTCACAGTCCTTTACGCTGCTCCACAGAAACCCGGAGAATCAGGTGGTAATGTGTGTGTGTCGTTTTTAAATATGTAATGGGTTTTGGGGGAACAGGGACAGGGCTCAGTTTCCTAAGGCTGCCATAACAAAGTACTCCAAATTGAGTCACTTCCAACAACAGACATGTGTTCTGTCTCTGTTCTGGAGGCTCGAAGTCTAAAATGAAGGTGTTCCTGGGGCTGTGCTCCTTCTGTAGGGAAATCCTTCCTTGCCTCATCTAGCTTCTGGCGGTTGCTGGCAATCCCCGCCTTCTGTGCCTTCTGCTGTATCCCTCCGGTCTGTCTCCATGATCATGGGGAGTGGTTCCTGGGCTTCTGCTTGCCTGTGTGTCCATGTTGTTCTAAGTTTCTGTGTCTACATTTCCTTCTTCTTATAAGGACGCATTGGGTTAGGGCCCAGCCTAATTTACTGTGATTTCATCTTGACTGTATTTGCAAAAAAGCCTGTTTCCAAATAAAAAACACATTCGAAGGTCCTGGGGGTTAGGAAATGAAATGTGTCTTTTTGGGGGACACAAGTCAACCTACGGAGCCATCTAATTTCAAAGTTCATGGCTTTAGCTACTTTTGAAAAAAAAAATCTCCAGCCCCAATTTCCTCATCTTCTTGAATAAAGTATTTAAATAAAATGATGCAAAATTTTTTCAGATCTGAAACTTTATGAAAATGGCTAAAAAGTTTTTGAATGATAGTTATAGAAAGTCTTTTTTTTTTTTTTTAAGATTTTATTTATTTGTCAGAGAGAGAGAGAGAGTGCACAGGCAAAGTGGCAGGCAGAGGCAGAGGGAGAAGCAGGCTCCCTGCGGAGCAAGGAGCCCTATGTGGGACTCCATCCCAGGACACTGGGATCACGACCCGAGCCGAAGGCAGCTGCTTAACCAACTGAGCCACCAGGGGGCGTACCAGTTATAGAAAGTCTTGAAAAGTAGTTGATCTTAATTGGGTCAAGGGTCAAAGGTGAATGGAAGGGCAGTTGGGTGGGTGCTCCAGTGTGAGGTGGGACGGGCTGCAGCCATAGCCCGGGGCAGAGAGGTGCTCACCAAATCCTAATCATGCTGTCATTGTCATTGTCGGTTCAAAATTTGTATTTAAAAAAGGCTTTTTTGCTTCTTTCTCCAGTTGAAATTTTTGGGAGGATATGTCACGTAGGTGGGTATGCATGGGACAGGGAAGAAAAACTTGGTTTGAATAAATCTTTAATTGGTACATCAGTCCAAATAAAGCATTATCAAATGCTTTGTTCTTGGCACCGTGAGTAGTAGCAAGATGAAAAGAGGATGATGAGACATCAGGACTTTATAGTCTGACCTATGGACGTGGTCAAGACTGAACTCTTTTTCCATTCTTCCTTGTTCTTCCCCACCACGCTTGCTCATCACACACATTTCCGCTGCCTCCGAAGCACTTTGTTTTCCTCCAATTACCAACAAGTTCTCAGAAGCGTGGGATATTGTATTTCATCTCTTCCAAGGCACTGTGGATTTTAGGATGTACCATTAGAGTATTTGTTCATTAAGGGGAAAAATTGCTACAAGTTAAAAGCCCAAGAGACACTGATTTAATTCTACTTAAAATTTTGTATGCTTATTAACACTCTTTTCGATTTATTCAGACACATGTGTTGACCATGACACTCCCGTCCATGTATTTTTTTTTTTAGAGTAAACCAAATTACCGTTTTCCTGCAACACCTTCTCATGCATTGCCTAGCTTACTGGAATTGCTTTTCTGCTGGGAATAATCCGTGTCTCGCTTTATTTTCCGCACACAAAATGTTGTGATGCAGGCTTTCTTGAATGAGAGGTCTGTGATGTTCTCAGTTGCTGACACCCGTTTTGCAAATTTTGGAGCACGTTTCCCGGGTGACAGCTATGCCACAAGGACTGCTTAATTGATTGGCTGTTCTTGAGTTCCCAGTTGTAAATGTAAGGGAAAAAACTGTCTTAGGATTGATGGGGCGTGATCCCGCGGTCTGTGTTCATCTTCCCTGTCACTCCACTGGCGGTGGGCCTCTCACCTGGGCTCCTAGCCATTCCTAGCACTTGGTGGGCTCTAGGCTCGCTCTCCACTGCAGAACTCTTCAGGGGGCGACAGGCAGACTCTGCACATCTACAGGAATTAAGGAGGTGGCTAAAATAGTAACAACCAGAAGGAACAAATTATCCCCAATCTCTGATCACTTGGGCTCTGTAATGGTATCCGTGACCTCCAGCTGGGGTCCACACGTGCTCTTACACCCTCGGGGGATGTTGGAAGCCCCCTGGAGAGGAGGCCCCAGCCCTCTGCTTCCAGCTTGTCCTTTGTCCTCCCTGCTCCCTGGAATTTCTCTAAAAGAAAGTGAAGGAGCAAGAGTTTGGAGTCGGAAAACCTGCATTTTTAATCTCACCTGTGATTCTGGGCAGATTACTAACCGCAGAGGGTCACACTTTCCTGGTGGGGATAAATCGTACTGCTTTCATCAGGCGTTGGTTGTAAAATGTTTTTTTTCAAAATGAGATAATGTGAATCTCCCTGGTTGGTGGATTAGATCTCAGTAAATATTGATCATATGTTGTCCCTCTTTGCCATCTTTGAAAAACAGTTTTCCATCAGATTCTGAGAACTATTAAAATTAATGATTGAATAAGAATTTTGGGGGGAGTTCTTACGGTTTTAAGTAATTACATGTTAAAATGTTCCTGTTTCCCAACTTGTGTTGTGAATGAGAAGTCAGTATTTTTTTTTTCTCCTAAAGCCAGACTCTGCCTCTACAATAAATATTGCACTCTTGCTGAACATAGGGGGAAATTGGATAATACCTAGAAAAACTAAGGCTCTAAGTTTGGAGAGATTGTACATTTGGAAGAGAGATTGCTTTTGACCTCCTCTGCCAGGTTCTTTTCCTTTGTATAGAGTCTATTTTTTTTTTCTTTATTTTTAGAGATCTTATTTATTTGACAGAGATCAGAAGTGGGCAGAGCAGCAGGCAGAGAGAGGGGGAAGCAGGCTCCCTGCTGAGCAGGACCCTGGTTCATGACCTGAGCCAAAGGCAGAGGCTTAACCCACTGAGCCACCCAGGTGCCCCCTTTGTACAGAATCTTAAGTATTATTGCTTCTAGGTCTCTTACAGGTGTGAGCTTCAGCCCCTACTCTTGTCTTCATCTGTCCTTTGGAAATCAATGATTTTAAGTATATACTTCCAAATCAAGCTCAGTTCAAAATTGTAACCCCACCATGCATTCAGGTGTGTTACTGTGGGCAAGTTGCTCTGTAAGCTTCAGTTTCCTCCTTTGGAACTGGCAGAACTCTGCATCACAGAAGTGGTGTATGTAAGTGATGTAATGTGTTTGGACCACTTAGTTCAGATTTGTATATTATACATAGAATGTACTCTGGTGGTGCTGGCTGTGGTTATTCATAATTCTCTTAAGTCGTGATGTTATGTTTTTGTTGTTTTGCCACTGATTTTGATATCTGCCTTTTTTGTTCTTCCTTTGTGTTCCTTAATTTTTTCATCCCTCCCCACCCTGTTTGGTTACCCTAAAACAAACCACACCTTAAAATTGAATTTTGATAATTTGCTGCCACCTACAGGCTGATATGGAAAAAACCAGAACCTGTAATTACTAGTGATTGGGAATATAAAATCTCAAGGTTATCTTGATGTCCTGAAGCCAGCTGTGGACAACTACATGTCCCCCTTTTCTGAGACGTTTGTTTTCCCTGGCAGCCTAACTAAATACTTGGATAGTATCAGAATCCCCCAAGATTGTTTCTAGAATTGGGCAGCTGTGCATAAAGCGTTATTAGTAATTAGATATTACGTTTTCCCCCTTAAGCAGATTTACAAACTAGTATTTATTAAAAAAACATGAAAGAGCCTTTGTTTTTTAAGGTATTGTTTAGCACCAGAGTTTTTTGGGGATTTTTTTTTTTTTTTTGAGTCCTGTTCTGGTTGGAGACTGGAGAAGTCTGAACAAAACCTTAAAAATAAAATAAAGAATGTTTATAATTAACTCTGTGTGGTTCTTACTGCATTGTCATATACAATTGCTACCGTATACTCCCATCTTCAGTCTCATACTGTCTCGTCACGTAATCTGGCACAGGGGATATGTTTGCAAGCACACACGGGCCCTTCTCAGTGATTTCTGACGATACATACCTTATCCACAGTTTGATTTGGCTGCAGTTGGAGTATGAGGGATCCAGTGGAGCAGGGGGTAGGTCCAGTAAGGCCTGGGTGCTAAACAATGGGGAATTTTGTCTGGAAAACGACAGGGAACCAACCACGAAAGGATTGGAAGCCAGACAGTGACATGATCCGATTTCTATCACAGAATTCTCTTGGGCAGTCTGAAGATATTTTAGAGGGGGCCTGCAGAAGCAATTACTCATTGAGCTTTTTTTCCATCTACAGATTGTACCTGTCACACCTGGTCTGTGCATTAGAAAGCTTAATCATATTCTGTTTCCACCTCTAGTTCGTGTTGTTTTTTAATTCTCTTATTTGTATTACTTTTATTCCTTAAAGTGTTCTGTAAACACCTTCCAGATAGGCTCTCTTTTGGTACCGTTACGCTAGTGATGATAGCTGTTACAATTATTAGGTGCCATTAGCAGTTAATATGTGACAGACCCTGCAACAGGTGTCTTTGTACCCTGTACCCGATGGGCATACAGGTTGTGTCATTGATGCGTATACTTTGAGGTTTGCCGTGGTGCCGGCCGCTTGTTGAACAGCGAGGTTATTTTCCCTCTTTCCTTTCCTGTGCCTGTAAAGTCCGTCATCTGCTGCCTGGCATCTTGATCTGGGCGGGAGAGCACATCGCTCTGTGACTGAGCTAGCCTGTCTCAGAAATAACCTGGGGGTGTTGGGAATCTGCGATTGCTCTAATGCCCACTGACAGAAAGAGGCAAAGAGCAGGAAAAGGAGGAGACGTTTCTCTGGTCCCCTGTGCCAGAAATCTGTTGCCAGAGGAGACTGAAAACCCAGACCTCTGAGACATGGAAATGCACACACAGAGCTGTGACTAGGATAAGGCAAGGGAGGCCAGCAGCCACCTGCCTCAGCTGTAAAATTTAAGAGGGCACCAAGATGCTCTGCGATCGAGACCAATAATAGATTAATGCAGTTTTCAGAAAAATTAGAACAAAAGCACAGTGAGCAAAATACTGAACTTTTAAACAGAGACAAGATCAAGAATGGTACTGTGCAAAGCCATTTTGGAGCCTGAGGTGGAAGGAAAAGTCCATGATACTGAGCCCATTTAAAATTTTGATATTTTGTTCATTATAGATTCTTTGAATTAACTTTGATTTTTTTCAAAATATTAAAAAGGTATTAAAAAAATTGGGGGGTACCCCCTTATATTTTGCACTCAACATTTGGGGGGCTGCTCATGGACCCATTGCATGGGTGACTGGGGAGATGAGAGGGGAGAGTTGAGGATCAAATGCCTCCTTGGCCACTCAGAGAAGTTCTTAAGTTCTTCCTGAAGGACTCCTAGTGGTTGGCTCTATGCCAGGGGAATGGCTGTACCTTGTTGGTCTTAAATAATGTGGAAAACTTGTATGTTGCTGTTGATCATTTCTGTGTACATTGGGACTTTTAAAGGTTATCTGGGTTTTTATATAGATATATATGTATATAAAAAGACATATGTATAATATATATCATAATGTCTGTGTTACAGATATATACCTATAATATATAAAAATAAAGATACATATAAAAAGACATGTATAATATATATGTCTGTTACAGATATATACTTATAATACATAAAAATAAAGATATATATATATTTTTTTAAAAGATTTTATTTATTTATTTGACAGATCACAAGTAGGCAGAGGCAGGCAGAAAGAGAGTGGGAAGTAGGCTCCCTGCTGAGCAGAGAGCCCGATGGGGAACTCAATCCCAGGACTCTGAGATCATGACCTGAGTCGAAGGCAGAGGCTTTAAACCACTGAGCCCACCCAGGCGCCACAGGAAGGTGTTTCCTACCTCCACTAACAATGGAAAGAACTGTAATAAACTTTATTTTTAAAAATTTTAAATAAAATTTCTGTAGGTGTTGAGTTTGTTCAGTTCTTGACTAGATTAAGTGCTAGATTTGGTTAGCAGAGGAAGCTAGAGACATTTACAAACCCCTTTCCTTGTTAGCGTGAATTACTAGTCCTGCTGATTTACTAGGTTAGCATTAAAAGTCCTGGCAAGATCCCATTCACGGCCTGCTCTGACTCTCCCACTTTGCAGTAACTATATTGTGACTGAGCAAAAGAACAGAAGCTACGCCATTGCTGTATTTTTCAAATTCATACTTGGCAGAATAGATAATTGGGTAGTTTTTTAGTGGTAGCTCAGACTTTTGTCCTTACAGGAAAAGCCAGGCCATTTGAAGGTACAGAAAGTTGATGTGTGGGTCCAGTCTAATTGTTTTATTCTCGCGGGGGCAGTGGAGGAGCCCAAAGGAGAATTTTACTTCACGTACCTTACAGACATTTTTTTTTTTTTTTTTTTAATTCCAACCAGGTCTGCTGAGAACAGATCCAGTCCCTGAAGAAGGGGAGGATGTTGCTGCCACGATCGGGGCCACGGAGACCCTGTCAGAGGAAGAGCAAGAAGAGCTGAGAAGAGAACTTGCAAAGGTCAAGAAGCATTCCTTTTGGGACTTTGTGCTTCGCACTCACAACCTCATTTGTGCTTCTCAGGCACATGGTAACATCTCCTCCTCTGTTCCAGGGGAGAGAAAGCAACATACAGTGACCTGTCCTAGAGCTCTGGCATTGGGGAGAGGAAATAAAAGAATGTGATGCTTTCCTGTGAATACAGATATCTACTGGGTGAAGTGGGTCTGAGAAGTAGTCGGGAAGGAGGAGCACTAGTGAACGTGACCTGGGGGGCCCCACTGGGTCTAACACTCTTGGTTTTTCAGCTGCATCAGTGCCTGTGTTCTTCCCTTCGCTGTGCTGTGGATATACGTGGGCTCTTCCAACCTTCTTTCCCTCCCTCCCTTTCTCTTTCTCTGTCATTCGTAAAATTAACCATTTGAAATCAACCACAGCAGTTAACGCTTTCACAGTCTTTTGCTGCTGTCACCTCTGTGTAGTTTCAAAAACGTTTCCATCACACCCAGGGGAGACCTGTAACTCATTAAACTGGGATCCTCATTCACCCCCTCCCTCACCCGCTGGCAGCAATAACCTGCTTTATACCTTGTTTTCTATGGATTTACTTCTTCTGGATATTTTATTTAAGTGCAACCATACACGTTACCTTTTGTATGTGGTGTAATGTTTTTGAGGTTCATTCTTATAGCATGTATTGTGAATTGGTACTTAACTATTTTTTTAAAAAGATTTTATTTATTTATTTATTTGAGAGAGAGAGAGAGAAGGAGACACACACCCAGCACGTGTGTAAATGTGATCTAGGGGAAGGGGCAGAAGGGGAGGGAGAAGGACAAGCGGACTCTGGGCTGTGTGTGGAGCCTACACCGGACTTGATCCCATGACTCTAAGATCATGACTTGAGCCGAAATCAAAAGCTGGATGCTTAACTGACTGAGCCCCCCAGGTGCCCGTGGTGCTTTATTTTGAATGATAGTCCATTAGATGTGTGTACCACATTTGTTTATCTGTGTGTCGATGGAGGTTTGGGTAGTTTCCACATTTTTCCTATTGCAGATACTCAGCTAAGAACATTTATATAAAAGTACTCGTTCAAATACCTATTTTACCTATAGACCGTTGGGTATATACCTAGAACTGGAATTGTTGCATCAAATGGTAACTCCATGTTTAACTTTTTTGGGGAACTGTCAAACTATTTCCCACAGCAAGGGCGCCATTTTTCATCCCAATCAGCAATTTCTCTACATATTTGCCAACATTTATTATTTTCTGTCTTTCTGATTATGGCCATCCTAGTGAGTGTTAAGTGGTGGTATGTCATTATAGTTTTGATTTGTATTTCCCTAGTGACCAGTGATATTGAACATTCATGTGCTTATTAGCCATTTGTGTATCTGCTTTGGAGAAATGTCTGTTCAAATCCTTTGCCCAGTTTTTTAATTGTTTTTGTTGTTGAGATATAAGAGCTCTTTACCTATTCCGGATATTAGACACTTTTATCAGATAGATGATTAGCAAATATTCTCTCCTATTCTATATATTGTTTTTTCACTTTCTTCATAGTGTCTTAATGCACGTAAATTTTAAATTTTGATGAAATCTAATTTTTCTTGAGTTGGTGGTGCTTTTGGTGTTATATCCAAGAATCCCATTTTCAAAGCTCAGAGCATGAAGATTTACCCTTATGTTTTCTTCTAAGATTTTTAGCTCCTGTATTTAAAATGCCTTTGATCTGTTTCAAGTTAATTTTTGTTTGTGGTTTATGGAAGACATCTAGCTTCTTTCTTTTGTATGTGAATATTTAGTTTCTCCAGTGTGCCTGAATGAATGCTCATGGCATCCTTGTGAAAAATCAGTTGCCATTGATGTAAGGGTTTATTTCTGGACTTTGGTTCTATTACATTCATCTCTGTGTTTATCCTTTTGAGAGTACTACACCATTTTGATTATTATAGCTTTGTGGTGAGTTTTGAAATTGGGGAGTAGGAGTTCTTTACCTTTTTCTTCTTTCTCTAAATTGTTATTTAGGGTCCTTTGCAATTTCTTATGAATTTTGGAATCTACTTTTCTACCCATGAAATGTGCCCTTGGGGTTTAGATATGGCTTTTATTAAATCTGTAGCTTGATCTAGGGGCGTATTGGCCTCTAAGCAATATGGAGTCTTCTAGTCACTGAACATGGAATATCTTTCCATTTATTTAAGATGTCTTTAATTTTCCTTTTAGCTGTGTTTTGTTGTTTTCAGTGCATAAGTCTTGTATTTCCTTACATTTATTCCTAAGTATTTTATCCATATGTTATGGATACTAGATCCTTATCAGATATATTCTTTGTGCCTTAAAGATCATTCTTTTATATATATATTTTTCCATTTTTAAAATGTGTATTATATATATATATATATACATATATATATATATATATAGTATATATAGTATATATACATTGACTTAAGGAATGGTAGCTGTGATGTACTGAGCTAGGTATGTTGGCAGCACAGTCTAACCAACAAAAGTGGGGAATGCACTGGGCCATGTTTTTGTTGTTTTTTTTTTTTTTTTAAAGATTTTATTTATTTATTTGAGAGAGAGTGAGAGAGAACATGAGTGAGGAGTAGGTCAGAGGGATAAGCAGACTCCCCATGGAGCTGGGAGCCCGATGCGGAACTTAATCCCGGGACTCTGGGATCATGACCTGAGCTGGAGGTAGTTGTCCAACCTACTGAGCTACCCAGGCATCCTGTGGGCCATGTTTTGTTCAGTAAGATTGACAGTGGTCTTTCTCTCCAGCTGTCATTAGGGAAAGGGAAACTTCAGAGGAGTGTTAAGGGGTATTTATCTTTCAAGTCTGTTCTTTGGAGTATCTGATAAGTTGGAGTTGGGCTAGAGAAAGAGGTAGTGGAAAGCTAATAGTGTGCAGTGAGAATTAGCCAGTAAACTGAGAAGTGGAGCCCAAAAACCTGGGTTGAAATTCTGGTTCCTACATTGTTAGTTTGATGACTTAGGGCAAGTCATTGAACTTACTTGATTTTGAACCTCATGCATTCATTGTTGCCTTTTTCTTTCAGAGTCCACTTAAGTGTGACTTCCAAAACTGGTACAGAATGAGAGGTCCTGTCTGACAAGCACAGAGGTCATCTTCATTCTGGACCTGCATTCTAATTATTGCCCTCTTAAGAACTCCCTTTGGGGAGCTTGGGTGGCTCAGTTGGTTTAGCTTCTGCCTTTGGCTTAGGTCATGATCCTGGTCCTGGGATGAGCCCCAAATCAGGCCCTGTATCAGGCCCCACATCCCCTGCTTAGCTGGGAACCTGCTTCTCCCTCTCCCTCTGCCTCTTCCCCCAGCTTGTGCACACACTCGCTCTCAAATAAATAAAAATAAAATCCTAAAAAAAAGAACTATGTTTTGTTTTGCTCGCCACTTGGCTTTTGATTCATTCTTCTCTCCTTTTCTTGAATAGTATTTTTATTTTGTGTTCTATAAAGATTTAATCAGTGAAAACAGTTTATTTAACAATGCTATATTTTTAAAAAGTTCATTTTATTTTTTAAATTATTTATTCGGGAAGAGGAAGAGCAGAGGGAGAGGGACAAGGAAACTCTTGTCCAATGAGGGGCTCACTATAAGGATCCTGAGATCATGCATGACCTGGGCTGAAACCAAGAGTTGGACACTTAACTGAGCCACCCAGTTGCCCCCATCGTATGTTGATTTCAAAGGCCATGCTGTCTTTGGAATCATAGAAGTGTGAGGTTGAGGCTGAGAATACGGCTTTGCAACAAGCCATGAGAAACATCTTTTGAAGGGTCTTGAATATTAATGACTATCCCACCCTTTCAACTTCCTGGGACAGAAGGTCTCTTCCGAGTGAGGTCTCTTCTCCTTGTGGGTCTGCCTCTTGCCCTCTGTTTTTCTGACTCTGGCTTTTCTTCTGCTTTATAAGTCTTTTTCTGTTCTCCCTAGCTTCTGCATAGAGTTTTGTCCTCCTCATCTATTTAAGCTATTGTATCTCCTCATCTCACTCTGCCCTGCCTGTACTTCAGGGTTTCTTTATCCAAGTCTTTCCAGCTTCTACTTCAGTGTTAGCTCAGTTTCTCAAACTGGATTCCTGAATGAGAGAGCCTGTGATCATGGAGCATCTTTTATAGCAGGCCCATCACTGGGTGGTGGCCGCTCATTGGGTTGGCTGTCCTTGGGTCAGGGGCCTCCCTCTAACTGTGCAGCTAATTAAGCCTGGTCAGTCAGCATCAAGGGGGTCCACACGGGACTTCTGGGGGCTCTCTGGTTTGATTTACTTACAGCTGTGGCTTTGGCAGGCCCTGGGATAGTCATTTCCAGTATAAACTCATACAAAATGTACAGGAAGGTTGGATTTCAGTTTGACTTGGCTATGGATATTTGAGTGGAGAGTGGTTTGATTTGGTACACAAATACAAATTTTGTGGGCATTCAAGTGGAAGTGTCTAGCTGGAAATACAGACCAGGGGTCAGAGAGTGGATGGCAGAATAATTTGATTATTGTCTGTGTGGAGGTTTGAGCCCTAAGCTTCCAGGAGATAGCAGAGTAAGGAAGTATAGAGAGAGAGAGGAGAAGCCCAAGGACAACTCAAGATAAAAATACAAAGAAGAGGAAAGAGGGGTACCTGGGGGTACCCTCGGTTTGTTAAGCGTCTGACTCTTGATTTTGGCTCAGGTTGTGATCTCAGGGTCGTCAGATAGAATCTGTCATCAGGCTTCACACTGGATATTGAGCCTGCTTGAGAGTCTCTCTCTCCTTCTGCCCCTTCTCTCTACTTCCATTTGTGTGCTTGCTCTCTCTTAAAAAAAAAAAGAATGATTATAAAAACAAAACAGAAAAGAGAAGCTCTACAGGAGAGATCAGCATGTAACCAGTTAACTTAACAACATGCTGTATGTTGTTTTTAAAGAGACAAATGAATCAAATGTTTTTAAATGACTCCAGAATTTTGAGTACAGTTTTGCACTAATAATCTTCACTTTTTGAATGACTCTTGCTGTATTTTTGCCCCATCTCCCCTTCCTCATAGGTAGAAGAAGAAATCCAGACTCTGTCTCAAGTGTTAGCAGCAAAAGAGAAGCATCTAGCAGAGATCAAACGGAAACTTGGAATCAACTCACTGCAGGAACTAAAACAGAACATTGCCAAAGGCTGGCAGGATGTGACGGCAACATCTGCGTACGTTCCCTTGATCATAGATTTTTCTAGAGAATGTAAAGGATGCTTTTGCTCCTTTTGTCTGGGCAGGAGAACTGAAAGGAGATGAAGATGCTTCTGTAGCTCTTCTTTGGACTACACAGGGCTCTCCCGCCCAGTCCTCAGGTGCATCTGACTCTTCTCTAACTCTGGTCTTCCACACTGTTCTAGGGGATAGAAAGAAAACCAGCCTCGTCTGTGAGCTGAAGTAATAACATTTAAGTTCCAGCAGTGTTGTATGTTGACTTGCTGGAAATGCGTCAAGTCGTCCTCAGAATGACTGCATAGGGTGAGAGATGAGGTAGTCAGAGAGAAGGAAACAGGATCAGGGAAGGTCTGAGGTCACAAAACTCAAAAATGTCAGGGCAGGATTTGAACTCTGGGTTGACCAAGTACAGAGCCAGTCTTTCTTCACTCTTCTCTCTATACAGCGCAAGACTCTTGGTTCATCACCTCCGGTGGGTGCTGGTGGCAGAGGCCCACCCCTCAATCTTTTTGTCTTTTTGATCACACAGATTTTGATATGGCGTGACCATCATGCCGTTTTGTGTCCCTGCACACAGAGGAGCAAGCTTCTAGGGACAGATTCTGAAGTGCGTTCTTTACTGTCTGTGTCTTCGTTCCCGGCGCTGAGCTGGTGACCAACGCAGTGAGGCTGACAGCATCCTGACAGGAAAGCTCTAGGTGCCCGCCCCCTTTGAGCCACTTTCTCCTACAGAAGTCCAGGGAACTAGTCTTTTGACTGTGTATCACCATAAACTTTTGTTTTTAGTATTTCATCTTGATGGGATAAGTAAAAATGCTGGAGCATTCCTCTCTGTAACGTGAGGATCTTAACCTCTTTGTGGCTCTCATTCATTTGTTTTTCTTTTCCCTTCACTAATCCCTGAATAGATGGGAAGAGGGAGGTGGTCAGTGATAGCTTTAGGTTCTAGCAAATACCACAGTCAGGTCATTTTCAGTGTCGCACTTTTTATGTACTCTGCCCAGAGTCCCCAAGTCCTTATTCGGTAGCTCTGTAGACCTGCAAAATTAAAAGAAAAAAAAATTCTTGATAGCCCATACAATTTATTTGAATAATAAAGTACACTTGGGCCTTACCTTGCTTCTAATCCCTTTTTAGGACATAAAGTTAAAAAAGGCATGGGAGGAATTTGATTTCATTTTTGTTTTCTTTGGCTTCAGTGGAAAAAGCCTTTGGCTCATTTTCATCTCTTCTCCTGTTTTTGCCCTGTACCCTGATTTCCTTGGCCCTGCCTTCCTAGGCCTCCTTCTGTGTGGCCGTCCCAGGGCGCTGGTGAAGACAGCCCACCAGTGAGGGGTAGGAGTCGGGTGAGGGGGTGACACCCCGGCGGTTGGGAAGGAGTTTGGATTTCTGAAGACAAGACAAAATTTGTTTTAATTTTCGAGAGCTCTCTGAGAGGTGGTGATTGTGCTTTAAATAATTGCTATTAGAAAATGGTAGCTTAACTTTTCTTTGTTCTTTTAAAATTTAACATAGATACAAAAAGACATCTGAAACCTTATCTCAGGCTGGACAGAAGGCATCAGCTGCTTTCTCATCTGTTGGATCCGTCATCACCAAAAAGCTGGAAGATGTAAAGTATGTCCTCATTTCTCTTTGCTCATTAAGTAACTGAGGCAAATTGAAGTATGTTGTGGTTGTGTTTACCTCCCGACTTTGGCTGTGGCTAATGCTGGATTCTCTTTGCGAGTGAGGGAGGCCACTCCTTCAAACCGGACCTGCAGTTGTGCCTAAATTATTTTAGGTGGAGCCTTCCGACTTTGAGGCATAGCATTCCAAACAGTCATCTTACGAGTACATTTAAGATTGTTGGAAAATTCTGGTTGTGTACTTTTGTCCTTTTAGTCCTTCCTGACCATGCAGGGTAAGTATATCTCTCTTAGTTGCAAGTGTGTGGTTGTGGGCCGAGCCTGTTGTCCCGCTGGGGACACGTCCAGGAGCACTGCCTGCACGCTTCGACTGAGACCTGCCTTCAGTTCTGTGTGGGACACTGTTAAACACCGTGGTGTGGTGACAGCGTGCTCGTCTGTGTACTGATGTGTACTGACTTGTAAGCTCTCTCTCCATCCACGCTTAGGCCCAAATCTCGATATGGAGCTTTGCTTTTCATTTTGCATTTATATTTTAGATGAGTCTGCAGAATTTTTGTGGCAATTTCGATAAAACCACTTCACAGTGCTTTTGTGTGTTCCCCATCGTGCCGCCGCCCCCTGCCCCATGTCGATTAGAATAGCGCTGAAAGTGACAAACATGGTTTACATTTGCTGTGCTTCTGTTGGCATGAAGATTTTTTTGTTTTACCAGCCAAACCCCCAGA
Source organism: Mustela nivalis (assembly GCF_964662115.1). NCBI lineage: Eukaryota > Metazoa > Chordata > Mammalia > Carnivora > Mustelidae > Mustela > Mustela nivalis. Next base: position 52,977,486 of record NC_139021.1, read on the forward strand.
TTGCATGACTTTGTGTTTTTCATTTGTGGGGAATGTAGCTTTTACAACCAGAATTTGGTTGGTTGAATAAAAGTTTGGCAGTCAATGTACTTATGCTCTATACCAGAAAACCAAATGACTTGCTTATTTGTATCTGGACTATTGACATTCTAAGCATTGTGTAATAAACATAGCTTACTGGGATTCTTTGGACAATTGATACACATCTCACAGGTGCTCTCATTCCTTTTCACGCCAGCTTGTTTGTATTTTACTGCAGAGTCCAGTTAAAACCTTAACACAACTCTTAAAAAGTAGGTTATTTCTTTATTGTAGATTTACCAGAACTTCCTTTCTTTTTTAATGCTTACTGTGGCTTCTTGCAGATTGCAAGCCTTTTCACATTCCTTTAGGTAAGGAGAGCTCGAACCATCCCTGCAGCGCAGCTGGTGTCTTAAGACAAGTGTGCTCACATAGATTATCACGCCACGTTGGATGGTTGTTTGTCCACGATGTACTTTTTCTTGCGTTTGGAGTATCTTTCTCTAGTGCATACCTATTTTTAAGGGAGGGTTTCTTGTATCCCATGGGTAACGGATAAATTAAAAGAATAATTTGACACCGTGGTTCAGGGATATGGAAATGATTTTGACATTATTTATTTATTTATTTTTTGGGGGGGGGGTAAAAAGAAGCAGCTTAACCATGGCATACAGAATTCCTCCCTTTTAATGTCTGACTTTGTTTTTGATGCTTTCATTTCTTTGGTGCTTTTGTAAGGATGTTGAAATTCTTCACGTGGGTCCCATTATGTATCTGTAATAGACTACGTATGTACGCCTCATGATGTTAGCCTCCCATCTTATACAGGTTACTCGGGATATTTTTTTTAGTATGGTAAAATATACATAAGGTAAAGTCTCCCACTACTCTGTACTTTTCCATACTGATTTTATTAGCTTATAGTTTTTACTGTTTTTTTATTTCTTATGTTCTTAAAATATACACATAAAGAGATTTCATGGTTGCAAAAGGAAAAATCATCTACTAGGCTTAAAAAAAAAACACTTTAAAAAGATGTCATCCCAGACCATGCCTTTTAGAAGAAATCTTTGTGATGTTGAACAATCTTCTCTGTCTCCCATACAGACTGTTTTATCCAGTTAATAGAGAAACAAAGTTGGAGGGAGGACTTTTAGAGAGTAAGCAGGAAAAGCAACATGGTAGTCTTCATCTCTGTTCCCGGGAATGCGAGTTATCTTCTCAAGTATTCTGTCTTCTTAAGTAAGGAAATATGTACTTAGAGCTGAGGTCTTTCTGTCCTAATGACACTTGGCCCTGGAATTCAGAGAAAAATCATAGGGGTAAATAAACTCTAAATGCTGAGTTATTTAGCGTGAAAATAGTGCTTTAAAAAAAAAAAATCAGCAGTAGGAGGTGATTCTGTATCTTTGGTATTCAATTAAAAATGTCCCAAGTGCTCTAGGCAATCTGTTAAGACCATTTTATCTCAGGTTGTTTGGGTTGAGTGATATTCAGTCATATAATCCATTCTGCTAACATGAGATTGCATTTTGTGGGACAGGTCCAAAGAACATAACCACAAATCAGATACGGTTTTTATATGGAAAGACCTTAAAATCTTTGAGTGGATGGAGTGGGGGATTTTTTTTTTTTTTTCCTTCAGAGCCCATGGTTCTTGGTCATGGCGCTTGGAAGAATAAAGAGGTAAACCAGATGAAGAGTGGTGGGCAGCAAAGCCAAGTTTGTTGAGTGAGAGTCAGTTTTACTGAGGATGATACAAAACTCCCCAGGAGGGAGGAGACCCGAGAGGGTTATCGTTGGGAGTTTCTAAGTCTAGGGGTTTTTATGAGATGTTGGGTTGTATTATTATTATTATTATTTTTAAAGATTTTATTTATTTATTTGACAGAGAGAGATCACAAGTAGACAGAGAGAGAGGCAAGCAGCAGGCTCCCTGCTGAGCAGAGAGCCCGATGTGGGACTCGATCCCAGGACCCTGAGATCATGACCTGAGCCGAAAGCAGTGGCTTAACCCACTGGCTTAACCCACTGAGCCACCCAGGCACCCTGTTGGGTTGTATTAATCTGGTTAATATGCACCTGTCATCCAATCAGGTTTTTGTCCATATGCTCATTTGCCTATCAGGGAGTTGTTCTCCTGGGAAAGGGTGGAGGGCTCCTTCCAGGGTGTTGTAGAATAATCCTTTTAGGAGCCAGCCCTGGCCCCTGCCTGCCTTTCTTCTGACTTTCCTCGGTTAATAATATAGCATGTATTGATATGTGGAGGTTAAAGTAAGGGTTTTGATTAAAACTTGGAAATTTAGAGACATGAGATTATCTTCTAAAAGCTAAATTTTATAATTTTCACAGGTTAAAAGTTGGCTAAAGTCACGTAAATCATTTCTAGGCCAAGAAGCCCTGATCGTAATCTGATTTAATGTGTTTGGATATCATAAAAACATATGAAAACATATGTACTAGAAATACATAATAGAAAACCTCTAGAAAGAAAGACTACATTTTTTAGATCAGTGAGTCCAGGGAACCGTACTGGCCCCAGAAACTGTCCAAGGAGAGGGAACCTGGAAGTGGGTGTAGACGGTTTCAGTCCCAACAGGGCCTTTTCTGGTGTGGAGACTGATCCAGCACTTTATGCCAAGTGCTGGAAATAGCTGGTTAATCCTGTCAACTACCCTTTGTTTTGAGTCCCTGCTTACCCAGCAAGCCTGAGGCGATGATTTCTCTCTCTGACTGGATTGTGGATGATTTGCTGACGTGAATTAGATTCGGCAACGGTTTTTATGCCACATTGTCAGTTAATAAATTGGCACTTGGGATTTAGAAATTTGTCTTACACCAGAAGTGGGTGTGTGAGGAGGACGAAGCAGAGGAAATAAGAGAGATGGAGAGATCTGTTTTGAATGCCCTGAAAATTAGGTGTGGGACGGCCAGACATGGGGCAGGGTAATGGGAGGCCCTGTAGGGACAGCCAGCTCCCCCCACCCCCGGGTGGTACATTCATATCCACCCCTCTCCTGTTTACTTATTTTCTACACATACATGCTGAGCTTTGACTCATGATTTTAATTTTTTGAGAGGTATTTTGAAAGCGCCTTCTCATTTTCCTTGGTGCCAGTATTAAACCTCAGTTTTTAGTATTCGAGTATAGTATAGTAATTCAGTAGTCTCTTTATCAGTACCTTTGATATATGAAGGAGGAAGTGCTCATTAACTTTGCCCTTATTTCCAAAGGAAGTTTCTCCTTTTTATGTGTGTCTTTCTTCATAAAAACCTCTACATTTTTTTTGTGGGGGGGGGGCTCATTAAAGTAACTCCAGACAATTCTGTTTTGCTGAAAATTTCCACCACTTAATGGGAAAAGAAATGACATCTTCTCTCTCAGAGAGTGCTTCTTGATTAGAATTTGGGAAGCTTTATTGAACTTTTCTCCCTTTCACGCCCATATTTCCTAATTTCAGTTACCACAGTCGTTCATTCATTCATTCTTTCATTCAGAAGTATTTGTTTGAATGCTAGCCATGTGCCAGCCCCTGGTCTGGACTGTGTGGTTCGAGTTCCCACTGAAATAATGGTACAGTGTGAAAGTTTTAAATATAATCTAATGTGAAATAAATGTTAACGTGTGTTTCCATTAAAGTCCTCAGTAGTAGTAGTAGTAATAATAATGGTGAATTAATTATGCTCCAGGCAAGGCTCTGTATAGTCCCGCTGAAGGAGGTGCTGTTATTTATTTATTTATTTGATTGTACAGAAGAAACAAAGCCATCGAGAGATTAAGTGGCTTCCCCAAGGTCACACAGCTAAGTGGTTGAAGGCTGAGACTTGAACCCCAGCAGCACCCTACTTCTGGAGCCAGCATTCTTCTTCTCTGCATTGTTTTGCTTCCCCAAAGCCATGATGGTTGAAGAATATGTCCCTCTAGGCACTGCCCGGTGGTTACCTTGGTTTATCACTTTCAGTCAAGGAATTACCAAGAGGGCAGAATGGAATAATACACAGATAGCGCGCCTGGCACATAGTAAGCATTAACTGTTCACCCTACCCCTCCTTTCTCTGTGTCCTACCTACTCCTTCCTTCCTCCTCATTCCTCCTTTTATGCGCCTTCTTCATAGTGATTAGGGGTGAAGAGATCAAGTAGCTGGGTAAGAAACAAGGAAAATGTAAAAAAAAAAAAATTCAGTCTTTTGAAAGAATAACTTTTCTAAAGTAAGAGTAAATACAAGATTGAGAAGCATTTAGTGAGAACCTGGTTGCCATATGGTTTCTTTTTTGGTCAGTGTTTTGAGGAGCCCAGATTTACATTACTACTCTTGATACTACACATTTAAGGGTTGCCATTCAAGATGGAAAAATTTTAACAATATTTGCTGTATGGTTGTTAACTAATCCTCACAATGTATCTATTAGAGACCGCTCTGGCCCCCCAGCAACATGGCTTTTTGCTTCTGAAGTTTTCCATAGTTAAACTTCAGTGAGATTGGAGATGTTAGGTAAGTTGAGGCAAGTTGAGCTTTGTGTAGCTTTCCATAGGGAATCTAGGAGAGCAAGAACAGCTGCCCTGGGAATTACAAACTAGCCACCAACAAAATGGAATTTCATCTATATGTGGATTACAGAGAAGTTCAAATAACTGAGTAGATTTTAAATCGCTGGGTACTCTTTGTACTCCCTATCAACATGGCTACCTCAGATGCAGGGAGACCCACACTTTGTATGAATCTGTGTTACTTTGATCTCATTCTTTGTTCAGTGAGTGTATTTTTATCCTTACTGTGAAATACAAAACCTAAAGAAAGGTGCTCACAACCAAATTCAGCTCTGTGATTTATCACAAAATAAACATTTTATCATTATCACTTCCTTGCTTTTCCTTATGTATTCCCACATAAATATTAAGTATGTGTATTCTTCCCTTTGTCTTTGCGGCTAACGGCTAATGGAAGTTCAACACTAGCAAGTAGGACCCTGAAGGCCTTACAAGAGATGCTACATTGTTTCTTAGATTTCTCAGAATGATTATTTTTAACATTCTTCAAGTCACACTGCAGAAATCATTGGGGCCGGTGAGGTGCTTCATAACGTAAGTGCCCCAGATTGTCAGCTTCTGACTTGGTTTTCTTGGAAGGATATTGGTAGTCCTTTCTTGTAATAAGTGTAAAAATCAAACATTTAAAAAGTTATCTGTATTTCCAATATTATTGTTTTCTCCTGTTAACCTTATTTGTCAGTTTCCCTTTTTCTTCCTGACGTCTCCTTGCATTGATGTTCCACTACCATCTATCTACTTTCTTAATCGGGGGAGACCCCTTGATTAGACTCGTGCGTAGCTCTCCACTGCCTTCTTGTTTCCATTCTCCATCTCCTGATAATTCTGGGTGACTTACAATTCCCTTCTTCAACTTTTAGGGCCCCAGGGCTGATTTCTTACATGTAGGATAATCCTGAAGTAACTTGTGCTCCAGATGTTGAATTTACTACGATTAACTTGATGCACTTAGAATGCATTTTATGATTATTTCTTTCACTTTGCCTTTGACCCCATTCCCTCTTAACTAGCTTGTATGTTCAAGAGGGCACAGAGCTCCCCAAATGACCATTGGAAGGAATGAGCTTTTACATGGTGCTTAGAAACAGTGGCTAGGATTAGCTGTGGACTTCTGAAATTGGCAGTTTTGCCACCTATTTCCTCATTTTGTCAATACTGTGAATTCAGTCTGTGAGTCCCACGAACAAGTAGTTTATCACACATTCAGCTGTAAGTCTCTTCCTTTTGCCAGAATTTGGTAATTTCTGCCAAAATGAATGTTCTAGTGAAGAGTCTTGGTTATGAGGAGCAAAATATTGTGTAAATTAGCTGACCTAAGAAGGGGAATGTGCTTCACAGAAAGAGAATCCAAGAAGAGGAAAGGAAGCAAGTCCTGGACCCACCCAGACTAGGCGTGTTGATTGGAAAGCTGGTAGAAATCAAGGTCGCTTCCAGAAACCAAGGAAACCACTGTTCCTCTCCCACCTGCTCCCCCCCGCCCCCTAACCATCCCCACATGGTCCTCTCTCCTTCCTTTCCTCTACCTCCCTCTGTGCTTCTGTTCAGTACTTTTTTGGGAACTCGCTTCCTTTGCTGTCGTGCAGCTTTGCCCTTCCTGGTCCCATAAAAGGTCTTCCTCGACACCTAAGCCTGCATAACTTTATTAGCTCACGTACTTAGCCACTAACTGACCAATGGCTTAGTGTCCTAATTACAAAATCCCAGGATAAGAAAAGAACCTTAATTGGTCTCTTCTTGCCCCCCCCCTTTTGTTCAGCACAAACAATTTGTAGATGAGCAGGAGGTTAGTTGTGGTTGGGCTCCACTGATCCAGTTATCATCACTGAGGATGATGGAAAGTGGCTGAAGAAATGTGATTATGCAGACAGACTCTTTAGAAGTCTATCGCAAACTACTGTAATTAAAACAATTAGAATTGTAAACTAAGAGGGATGATTTTTATTCCTCTTTGTCCTTCAAATATGGATCCAGCCAACTGCAGTGGATCAAGGAGGAAAAGAATTAGCAAATTCCTCTTAGAGAATAGTCTTATATCCAAGTTATCTACCACTCTTATAGTATAGAGAGAATGGTGAGCTGTATGGCTCTTTGCTTCTGTCATGTATGACATTAAGTATGAATGTCCAAATATTTTACCAGTTATTTTGATTGTGAACTGCAAGCATATTTTGATTTATGTCAAGATCATACTTCCATGTCACTACATATTAGTGCAAAACTAGATTGCGGGAGCTTCTTTTGAAACGCATTATCATTTGTAAAACAGATTTTTTTGAGGAAACTAAATCACACATGCAATATTCAAATATAATTGAGAATACCTTGGACTGTCCAGCTTAACCGCAGGAAAGATTTCCTGCCAAAAGTGCTGTGCCAGTGATCAGAATATTTCAAGGACAGCAATCATATCATCAATTTACAGTGACTTTGTGAGCCATAATAGTAAAGTACTTTCATTTTGTGAGGCGGTCTCTATGGGAGATGGCTGAGAGTAGATAACCTTGAACCTGGGTGGTCAGTGAACCACATTGCCCTAGAGAAGGAAGCTGGTCCTGGTAAAACAAAGGACCAGATGGTATTTGAATGACCATTAAGAACATTTAGTTAATGGGGATGAAATACAAGTGTCTCTTACTAGAAAATTAATACTACTACTAAGGAGTGATCTCTGATCTGACTTGAAGTTGTCAAATAGGGGATTTATTTTGGTCTGATCACAAATCTGTGGGAGAAAGGCAGCTGCTGGAGCCCTTCTCCAGCCTCATTTGTGTGTGTGTGTGTGTGTGTGTGTGTGCGTGTGCGCGCGCCCGTGCGCCTCTTTGTGTGCTTCGTTTTTTTGTTTGTTTGTTTGTTTGTTTGAGGGGAGGCGGTGAACATTGAATTAGGAATCAGGAAGACCCAGGTTCCATTCTTGATTCTACTATGACCCTGGGTAAATCATTTAACTTCTGAGCCTTGGTGCTAGATGACCCACAGTGAAAGCACTGGAGTTTCCAAAGTGCTATAAAATGTAAGGTTGAATTATTAGTTCTATCAACTTATGTGATTTAAATTGGCTCATGAAGGAGTACCTGACTGGCTCAGTTTGTGGAGCATGTGACTCTTGATCTTGGGGTCATGAGTTCAAGCCCATGTTGGGTATAGAGATTATTTTAATAAATAAACTAAAAAATTTTTTTGAAAAATTTTAAACAAATTGGCTCATGAATAAAAATAAATTATTTTGGGAATGACTTTGATCCCCTCCACCTCAAAAAGTAGATTAAGTCTTCATGGTGCCAAAAGAATAAGCTTCTAGAAAGAAGGTTTTTATCATGTCTAATCACAGTACTAATTTCATGTCTATCTCTTTTTAATGCTGCCTCTTAGTATCCGCTCCATTCAACATTCAATTAGCATGCCTGCTATGAGGTAAAGTATATTTTTATAAAATGTACTTGATCTTACTTAGTACTTATTCTTTACTTAGATGTTGAACTTGAACTGTTCTGAAACAGAGACCTGGGGTTCTGCTCTACGTAAGCTGAGTGTCCATATCTGTCAGTTTTCATTCACTCTACGTGTGATGTTAAGAGGGTATGAGAGATGCATTCAAGATTTGTGATTAAAAAAAAAACTCATATATTTTGAAAACCCATAATATTGTTTCATATCTTTAATCTGCTTAATTGAAAACATGAACACGACTCATCTAACGAAGCTGCTTTTTCGCATCTCTAATACGTGTCCCACCACATCTGCCTACATTAGCTTTAATTGCTCCTCTTCTCTTCCATCCTTCCAGTTCCACTTCCCTCATCCCACCGTGACATTTGGAGCCAGCTGTGATTTAATTGTATAGTCCACTTTCATTAGAAAACCCGTGCAAGTGGTATATGTTATTACCACGCTTGCCTCTCTAGGGAGGCAGGGGACTTTTAATCATACATGCTTGGCTAAACTTGTAGCAAACTTCAGAACTACCAGGAGAGCTTGTTAAAGCCCCTTGTTGGCTGGGCCTCTCCTCTGGTTTCTGATTTCTGTAAGCCTGAGGTGGGACCTGAGGACTTGCATTGCCAACAGCTTCCCAAGAGTCACTGATGTATCTGGGGGCCCGCCCCTTGCCACTGGCTGCCCATCCCCACTGTGGGAGGGAGGAGCCCCCGTATTCCCTTCTTCACCTTTTCCATCTAGGGTAACATGAAGGATATTTGAGGTCAGGTGAAGTCTGGCAGTTTGGAAACCCAGATGTGAGCAACATAGGTGCTGTGATCCTCCGTAATTAATACAGATGAGTGGGAAGGCCTGTGAAGGCCTGGGATCCGAGTGCTCTGTCCCCCGGGGAAGCTTTGTGATGTAGACGAAACCACATCTCTTCCTTTCGGTCTCCCTTTCTTGGTCTCTTATGCTGCTCCCTGGAAACCAGGATCCCTGTTCATGGAAACTTACGTGGTCTGCTTGTCCTGCTTGGGGATGTGGGTTACTACTGTAGGACTCTGGCCAGGCAACATGGGAATTTAAACTCGAGTTTTAAAGTATAGTACGGTCACCAAAGGTAAAGTGGCATGACTAGATGGGTGAAATGACAGAATCGATGTTCTACGTGCCTTTGTTCCCTCTCCTCACACATGTACTGGACTCCAACTGTTGTCCCGTATGACTGAGACAGGCCGTTTGTGGAACTGAAGGTGGTGTTGTCAAAATCTTAGACCCGAAACGGATCATTTTCCCTAGTAATGTCCTACCTAATGATTTGTGTGTGTGCCTGCACACACATGTACAGTTTATCAGTCTCTTCTTTGACCGAGAATAATGGTGAAGAGGAATACAGTCAACTAATGACGCCAAGCTAGTGAGTTTTATTCAGTGTTTGTAATAGAACTCTGTTTTTCTTTCTCTCCATAGAAACTCCCCAACTTTCAAATCATTTGAAGAAAAGGTTGAAAACTTAAAGGCAAGTAGAGATGAATAGTGATGTCTTACTTGGTACCTTAATTTTTTTATTCTTTTTGCTGTGGGTAAATTATTCTCATTACTCTTTCTTTCTAAAAGTATTTAAAGAGCTTTTTGATATATTCTCTTTTAATCCATTTTTTGAGTGTATGTTGTAGCATGGCAGAAGCTAAATGCTGAAAGGAAATGTAGGATTTAAAAAGCAGTAGTACTTGAGAACTTTGTGTGACTCAAATACTTTTATAACCAGATAAAATTTAATATAAATTTTATTGTAGAAAATTAATAAGTACATTACAAAAGCACAAAAAGTAAGACACAAAAAAGTTGGCCCTATCACCTAGAGTCAGCGATACGTATGTAGTAGAACTATGCCTTTGTGCTTTAAGAAGGAATTAACCAAATACCACAACATTTTCCTATGTCATTAAATATTCTTCCTCAAAATTAGGTTTAATGATTGCTTACATGTACCCTCTGACAGATAGTGTTTGTTCAGTCCTCAGTTATTAGACATTTAAGATAATGATGGGGATGCCATGGTGATCATTATTAATGATGCATGGTTTTATTTTTTGATGGCTTTGATTTCAGGGAAGGTGGGCATTTTTCCACGACTAGCTTTCTTAATTTGTAAATTATATTATTTTCAAGATTATATTCAAAATTATAAAATCACCAACTCAGGATTACCAGTGGCCAGAAAGGTTGTCTTAGGTCCCGTCTACTGCCCAGCCCTTCTCTACAAATTTGTGCAAAGCCAGTATTAACTTTCTTCTTAAACTAAATCTGTTAAGTACTGTAGATGTTTTTAAGGATTAAAGGCATTATCTTAAACCCTTTATATAAATCTGCTTAAAAACAAATATTCAGATTCAGTCTTTCAGAATTGTAACTGGAGTCACTTATTTCTAAATGCATCTTTTTTTCTTTCCTTTTTCCTTTTTTTTTTTTTTAAGATTTATAATTAATTTTTTATTTATTTATTTTTTTTACAGAGACACAGTGAGAGAGGGAACACAAATGGGGAGTGGGAGAGGGAGAACAGGCTTCCTGTGGAGCAGGGAGCCCAGTGCAGGGCTTGATCCTAGGACTCAGGGATCATGACCTGAACTGAAAACAGACACTTAAGGACTGAGCCACCCAGGTACCCCTAAATGCTTCTTAAATTGCAGAAGCAGGGAATGCTTATGGAATGAAAACCAAACACTCTTCCAAGACGTGGATCTTTTTTTCTTTTATAGACACAAATACACACCTTTTCTCTTTCTACATAAATGCATAAACATTTTTCAGAAAGAATCACACTGCACAGACAGTCCTATAACATTGTTTATTCAGCCCCCACTAGCATACGTACTCTATGATCCCACAGACACAGACACCTGTTCCTTTTACTCACTGATGCTTCTCAAAGGCCTAGAATAGTCCTTGGCACATTGAAGCTGCTTAATACTTATTTGATGAGCAAAATGTTTATCCTAGTCGTTCTTCTAGGTCAGTATGAGACCTGCTTTATTCTTTATAATGCCTAGTCATGTATTTGAAAATAGACTGTACATTGTCGAAGTCAAGGTTTACTAGAATTCAGTTCTCACTATTTGAGGTCTATTGTGATAAGCCTCGCCTTGAAATCTGCCTTAAGCATTAGTTTTTGAAATGACTGGTTGGAAAACCAGACAACTGTATTCTTTTGCCATTGAAGGTGAGGAGAAAAGTCCAGGTCATTTACTACATACTCTCCTTCTGAGTAGATTTAGCTTCTATAAATTGTGGTGAAATTTGGCTTTTGAGACATGACTAGGCACCATTCAGATAAAAAACTTGTAATTTTTTTAAAAAGTGAAGTTTATGAAACATAACCTCAAAAGGCTGTAAAATATGGTTGTATGCTTGGGCCGTAATTTAGCTAGATTACATTTATATTCAATTAAACATCAGGTCTCCATGTACTTAGGTTTAGATTTTGGATTGATTCATGGGTCTGGGATTATTGGGCATTTGCTATGTGACGGGGTAGGCCTCAGAGATACCACAGTGAGCAAGAGACAGAGACCCTTTCTGTAAGATGGGTAGACATTTGAATGGTCAATGAAAATAAAGTGAGGTCGGGTGCCATGACAGGGAGACTCGGGGATGCAGTGGGACCAGTAGCAGGAATGTCTGACTTGGCCTAGGAGGGAAGATAGGGGAGGGCTTCTCACAGGACACAATAATATAAATGGAGGCTTTGAGGTTGAGGGAATGTTTGCAGCTTTGGAGCCCTTTTCAGGAATACGAGGAACTTTGCTGTGCTTGTAGGGTAGTGAGCAGAAGATGAAGCTAGGGTGATGGGTAGGCCACACTAAAGAATTTGGACTTGGGGCAATGGGACGCCCTTAATGGATTTCAAACAGTGTGGGTAGTGTATGCTGTGCATTTTGGAAAGATTACTGGTGCCCTGCAGAGCTGAGGGAACGAAGACTGGCGTCAGAAGACTAGTTAGGACAAAGGAATTATGCCAAGATGGTGGTGGGGTGAGTTAAGGTAGTGCCCATGGGACAGGTTTCAGAGATGTTTAGAATTTAGAAATGACAGCTTGAAAGTCGCCCTTGGATTGGATGTGGCACAAGAGAGAAGGATCAAGGATTCTCTCCCAGGTATCCGACTGGGCCAACTAGGTAGCTGCTACAGCCAATTAAAGTCTTAAGGAAGAATAGAGAAAGGACCAGTTGTGGAAGGAGTCCTGCATTAGACGTGTTGAATTGCAAGGGTCTTAAACTTTTCCTGTAATAAAGGAATGTGTTTTAATAAATTAGTAAATATGCAGTGGACAAAAGTCGTGCAGATTTTCCAAACAATTTAGGGATCGTGGATGGGAAACCAAAGAGAGTGAGAGAAAATTTCAGCTAGATTCCAGCTGATAATGTGGCTAGTCAGTTACGATTCAACTAAGAGCAGGGGCAAGCTAAACCTACCGTGAGTTGCTTTGTGGGTTACTGATTAACGTTTCCTAATATTAGTCAGCTGTCCCGTCGGGCAGTAAGGAGATGTAACAGAGAGCATAGATAGGTCAGTGTTGTTAAGGATGAAATGACATAAGGGTTTTGAAAAGCATAAAGTATGATACAAATGTAAGGCAGACCTATTCATACAGACAGATGTTCACTGACAAAATTTCAGGCCAGATAAATTGGAGTAGTGCTTCACACCCTGTAACTTGTCTAGGAAGCCCCTGGAGATCTCTAGATGGAGGTGGGGAGACTGGGCTGAGCCTACATGTCTAACAGGCTCCCAGGGGGCACTGAGTCAGTCTGGGGATCCTTGCACCACACTGTAAGTAGCAGCACATTAGGTTTTATGCTGTAACTGGGAAAAACAGATCAATTTCTTTGCTTGTCAGATTCAGTAGTTCTTTTCTTTTCTTTTTTTTTTTTTTTAAGATTATTTATTTATTTACTTGACAGGCAGAGATTACAAGTAGGCAGAGAGGCAGGCAGAGAGAGAGGAGGAAGCAGGCTCTCTGCTCAGTAGAGGCTCAATCCCAGGACCCTGGGATCATGACCTGAGCCGAAGGCAAAGGCTTTAACCCACTGAGCCACCCAGGCACCCCAGATTCAGTATTTCTTGAATGAATGTAGCTGAATGAACAGTCTGATGGAGCTAAAGTGTTTTCCAAATATAGAGAGACTTCCAATAGATATTTGAGAGTAATAGGTCTTCAGAAGTTTTTTGGACAGATTTTCCTGGGAGGAACGATGAGCAGATGGGAAAAAAGAGGATTGGTAGCATCTACCAATCTGAGTATTCCCGCAGAGGACCCTGCACGGCTTTCTGTTTAACTGCGCGGGAACACCGCAGCAGTACTTAAATTCTGGGCCTATATGACCTTCGCTGGGCTAGCAGGTTCTGGATGGATTTGATCCTCAAAGTAAAATTTGAGTTACTTTTTTGCAGAGTCAGCTGAGTTTATGTTTCATGATGTCTTGTCCTTTTTGAACTTTTTTTTTTTTTTTTTTTTTTTTTTTAAGTCTAAAGTAGGGGGAACCAAGCCAGCTGGCGGGGATTTTGGAGAAGTCTTGAATTCAACGGCAAATGCCAGTGCTGGCGCCCCAGAGCCTCTTCCAGAACAGACGCAGGCAAACCCGTGAGGCCCTCACCTTTGTTCGGCTACCCACTGCCAGATGCTGCAAGCAAGATCCCAAGCACGTCTTGTCAACAGTCGTCGCCGTGAATTTCCACCAGATGTGCTTTCACTTAGCTTTACGTATTCATTTGACCAAATAGTTTGTGGGTTGAACAAAATAAAACTATCTTCACTCTCTAATGTGCATTTAAGGGCCCTGATTTAGGAAACACTATTATAAAAAAACAATAACAACAACAACACATGTAATCCCTGGGATCCTCATTAGAATGATCTAAGAAGCTTCAGGTTATCATACTGCTTTCCTCCTTTACAAAATTGCTGTGGATCTGGGATGCCACTTTGATCTTTGTCTTCAATACGATTTTCTTGTCTCCTTCTTGAACCTCTGGGTATTTGATTGTTAACTAAAATTTTCTTTAAAATTTCCTGAATCCTGGTTATTACAAGTTTTGGCACAATTTTCTTTAGCTCCAAGGGGAGAACGACCAGCTACAGAAAATGTTTCTTGAATAAACATTGTTCTGGTAGAAGGTATCTTGTATCTTGTGTGTCTGAAGACAGCAGACTAAGTATAAATAAATTAGCTCGACTTCCAGTTTGTTACAGTTTGGTAAGTGATGACATGTGTGGCGGTTCAGAGTCCTAGGTGACTTGAGAGCAGAACCCTCACATTCTTGTCACCAATTGTGATAATAACCCGTTCAGTGTATTTGTTATTATGCCACTTCTCTTGACTTACTTGTCATGAGACTAAATTTCTAGTTTCAGAGTAGGTTGCAAAATAACATTTTGATTCAGGCTGTCTCCTAATTACCAGTAGGTTGGAATAGGAACACTCATCACCTGTTCCATTCAAAAGCTTGACCATTGTTTAGATCTCAGTAGCTGTAAAAATGCTAAAATCAATCACATTAGGGGGAATGTTGCTGTCTTCATATAATTCATTTAGCACCATTTAAAAATGAGCACACAAAGTTGTATGACTAATATAACTTGAAAAGATTTTATACTAAGGGGTTAGTGGTAACTCCTGAGGATTTAATGCATAAGTGATACTGTAGACATTGCCCCTCTACTTTGAAAAAAATGGCAGGGCTGAATGAACCAAAGCCTCTAGAATTATCTGCATGGAGGCCAAGGTACTCTCTTCTAATTAGTTACTTACTTGTCACTATGACCTTTCATTATTCCGTATATGGTTATGGCCTATAATGTTGTATTTGTTATTTATCAAGCTGTAATTGTTTTCGTATTGTTTATGCCAAATGTTAATTGCCAAGCTTGGAGTGACCTGAGGCTTTTTTTTTTTTTTTTTTTTTTTAAAGCATGACTAGATTTACTTCAGGATAAATTATCTTACGAAAACCAAATTTGAAAAGCCACAAGTGTTGGTTGTTATAAGTAACATGCTGCCATTCTTGATTGCTAGAGTTTTTGTTATAGCATTTTTAGATGCAACCAGAAATAATGCTCTATTAAATGTGAAAAGCTTAATAAATTCTGTATATGAGTCGTATAGGTCTCAATATTTATTGTGAGACCACGGGTCTGGAAACAGCTTGTATTAAATAATCAACTGGTGTCTATGCAAAAAAACAAAACAAAACAAAACAAAAAAACAACAAACATAACTTTTTTTTTTTTAACTATCTGCTTTAAATCACTGCTTAATGGTGTTAGACTAACATATATATTATTTCCTTTAAGAGACTTTAAGGCAGTTGCCCAGTTGTTGAAGTGCTGTCCTGGAGGACTGGATCTGTAAAAATTTGTCTTTTTATAGAAATACTGTGGTTACTCATCATAACTGTTAAATTATTTTTTTTCCAACCAGTCTTTTTTTTTTTTTTTTTAAATCACAAAATCCTCTTTTCATCACATTGTTTTTTGGTGTCCTGCCCTGTTACTATCTTTCACCTTTAGCTGAATGGAATATATTCAGATCTCTGCTTTATAATGAGAAATGATAGACTAAGGAATGGAAAACGGGATGGTACTATGTGGGTACTTGGTGATGGTCATGAAAGAAATTGGGAGAATGGCTTTTCCAGACATCTACCTTTATTTAATTTCAAATGATTTAATCTTTTGCAAAGTACTCTGCATCTTAAAAGTAGTAGTAAAAAGTAGTGAAAGATTGAATTTAGATAAACATATGGAGGTAGAAATACTATTCAAAGTAGTCATTGTGGAAGATTCAATATTATGAATTCACAGATATTTAAGAGATTTGGAACACAGTAATTATTAAAAATACCAGAGAGGTCCTGGTCACGCTATTGAATTTTGTGTTTGACACTGAAAGAAAACAGTAACTTGAGAGTGAAATCTCAGATGTTCAAGTGAACAAGTGTGAAAGAAGGAAATCCCTGAAATTAACCCATGGAGTTTGTGGGAAATAAAGCAAGAGTAAATTCCAAAGTAAATTATGGAAGAGAGAATTCACTGCATTATTCTTTTAGTAATTCAAACTACTGAAATAGAGAAGGAGAAAACACCTTTAATTTGGAATCACTGTTTCTGGATTTGTTTATCATGAAATGCACACTGTATTTTTTTTTTCTTTTTGTAAAGTATTTGAAAACAATAAAAATTCTGTAATTTGGGTATGGGTTCTTTTTGTATGTATTATGTGTCAGGGAAAGAGGTGAGTCCATTATTACAACTTTTCTCCAGACACTTGGAAATTTAGATATGGGAAAAAACCCGTAAGTAGCTCTCTGGAATTAGTGTATCAAAACTGAACAAGCTACATGTTTATTCTAAGTGACTATTTGGTTTATGTATGTAGAGATGCTGCATAAGGTCCCATGTCAACACCACATGTGTTTCTTTATAGCTTTTAAGACCCAGATGAAAAATCAGATTTTCTTGCCCATACCAAAGAAACATTTGGTGATTAATTTGCGACCGACCTATTGTAATTGGATTAATTATAGAGACTGTGTTGGGTTAGACTTAATATAAAGCAGTTACCACTTTTCAGTAAACCTGCAAACCTTATACAATTAATGTCCATATTATTCAGACTCTGAAATCAAAATGAACTAAAATCAGAATGAGTAGAAACAACTCTTAGTTTATAAGACTTCAGAGGGCAGGGGCAGCAAGTACCTACCACTGCCCAGGATTTCGTATTTAACATAAATGCTACTTGGTGACTAAATTTCTTGCCAACTCTCATACACAATTTTGATTATGGAGTGAGGTGGTTTGGTAGTGTGATTCTTGTAATTTGGTGGTTTTCCTAGCATACAGTGAAAAACACAACACCAATTTTGTTGGAATATTTGTAAGAGGGTATGATTTTTTGCTTTAACACTCCATTTCACCATGCTTTGTTCTTTTTGGTTTTTAGGATCAATTCTCTAAGCTAATGACTTGGCTTTATAAGTGAGGAAGCTAAATCAACCTTAAATTGATGTGCCAGAGGTCAGGATTACAGTCAGAGGTCACTGGCCAATGCTCTTTACAATTTACCACTTTTTCCTGAAGGGAAGTATAAGTAGCAATTGCCACAGATAACAAAAATGTCTCGGGTAAGACTTCATTAATGGTCAAAGAAAATAAATGGCTTAAGTGCCAAGAAGGAGAACACCCTGGAGTAGAGTCTTTCTTAAGCACCCTCGTGAACTTATGTAAGGATTACCCTAATTGGCTAGTAGTACTAAATTGCGTGGTGCATACAATTACACACCGTTCCAAGGTTAATGTGGAGAGCATGAGAAGGGGGAGGGTTAGAGGGAGAAGCAGACTCCCTGCCAAGCAAGGGAGCCTGATGGGGGACTCAATCCGGGGACTCCAGGGTCATGACCTGAGCCGAAGACAGTCGCCCAACCAACTGAGCCACCGAGGCGCCCCTGTAGTCAGATACTACTAAAAAAGGGCTGTGGTCACATAAAAATTCCTTCTGTCAAAATACTTGCAAATGAACTGTAAAGGGCCTTGTCATCTCCCCTAAAATAACTGTGGATTAATATAAAACTGATAGAAGATAGATGGACAGTTTCGTTTATCAACACTTGGTTTTGAAAAGGGTGGGCAAATTCTGGGAATTAACATTGACGAGGAAAAGGGAGAAAATCATGAATGAGGGTGGGAGTCTCTGGTGCACACTCCGAAATGTAATTACTTAGAAGGAATTGTAGCTACCTATAGGTGACAAAAACGTCTTAGATTAATTTTTGAATGTCAGTGGATCTCAGAAGAGGCTGCAAAAGACAAACTTGGACCCAGGATTCCACACAAGTTCACTGAACCCCACTGTGTGCCCGGTGTCAGGGATCCAACAGCCAAGAGTTTACAAATTTGGGAAAGCAAAGAGAAACGGTATTAAGTAAACTTAATAGCAATTATGCAATAAGCAATTATAGCAATATTAAGAATGCTAAATGGTGCAAAGGAAACCCGGGGAATCCGACAATGTGTTTGGGGTTCCAGTTCCAAATAAGGTAATCACGGAGAACCTCTGAGCAGAGACCCGAAAAACAAGCCTTGCGGCCATCCGGGTAAAAGCCCATGAGGTGGGGCTAGCACGTCCCAGACGTAATACCAGAATTTGCAGGAGGACAAGGGCCAAACGATGCTCTGAGGAACGAAATTCCTGCAAGTCAAAAACACTTTCCATGAAAAACCTAGCAGATCGCAGCCAGTAGAGGACCCCTAGGCACCACCGATATAATTCGCCGATTTTAGTATAACCATTTCTCCGCACGCCCGCTGCCTACACAAGCGACCCGCCCGCGCTCCGGAGGAGGGTGGACCATTCGTTGCTCCGCCCCGTGGCCTCTGCGCCTGCGGAGAGGTCCAAGGTCAAAGGTTGCGGAACCGTCATGGCGGCGCTGTGTAGGACCCGTGCCGTCACTGCCGAGAGCCAGCTCCGGCGAGTGTTTCTCCTTTCTCGGCCCTGTCGAGGCGCAGGCACCGAGAGTAGCTCCGGGAGTGAGAGTTCCGATTCCACAGAGCCTAAAATGCGCCAAGGCGGCTTCGCGAGCGCTCTGGAGCGGCATTCGAAGCTGTGGCGGAAGGCGGAGCTCGGGGAGAAGACCGTGAGTGGCGGGAGCTCGCCGGAGACGCGTGGGACCCGGCTGCGGCTGGGGTTTGAGGGGAGCCCGGGCGGGTGGTGTGGGAGTCGGGGCGGAGCCTGGGGTAGGGGTGGAGCTAGGATCTGGGGTGTGTCTTGGCCTTGCGGCAGGCTAGTCCGAAGAGAGCTAGGGGTTGGTGTTTTTCTCCATTTGTGGTACTTCTGTGCGGCAGGTACGTGCTGGACCTGCGTTGTCCGCACTCCTTTGCGCCCATCTTCCTGGGTGAGTGCTGGACGGGAAACCAGCAGGGAGCGCTGCCCGTGAGCGGTCTGGGGCGACTCCTGGGTCTCAGAGACGAAGTGGACTCACACCGGGGAAGGACGGGGTCTCTGCCGGCCAGTTTTTTAGACCCAGGAAGTTCCAGCATGGAGCTTGGCGGCTGGCGTGCAGCGCTCTTTATAAATACTTAATTCAGTGAATAGTTGAAAGAGAATTACTGTCTCTGTGAACTTGAGCAGATGAGTTAACCGGTCAGTGCTTTGCTTTCCTTTTCTGTAAATGACCAAAAAAAAAAAAAAAAAAAAAAAAATTCCACATGTTTCAGGCGATACTTTGTAAAAATAGGGTAGAATTACTGGATAAGTGAAATGGAGGAGATCGGCATAAATACGAGTCACAGTTTTTTATTAGATTCAATAGACATGAAATTGGATGTTTGGCAGTGTTAAATTATATAAAAATAAACGCTCTCAATTTCTGTACGCATTTCTTTGGAGACCAGCACCCAACAGTTCAGAGCCTGGCAGTGTCCTGGATTATAGAAAACTACCAGGAATTTAATAGTAATTGTTAATAGTTACTAATGGCAAAACTTTCCTAAAATCCAAGGATTAGAAGAAGCCCGTTTTATTAGTTTTCTATTTGCTTCCATAACAAGCTACCACAAGTTTAGTGGCTTAAGACAACACAGGTTTATTATGTTTAGTGCTGTAGGTGAGAAGTCTGATTGATGTGTCAGTGGGCTCCAGTCAAGGTGTTGGAAGGTTTTGTTCCTCTCTGTAGGTTCTGGGTGGGATCTGTTCTTTGCCTTTCCAGCGTGTAGAGGATGGATGCGATCCTTGACTTACTGCCCTCCTTCTATCATTTTTAAAGCCAGCAACAGTAGATTGAGTCCTCACATCATATCAGTCTGACCTCTCTTCCAGTTACAAGCCTGTTGTGATTACTTTGAACTCACCCAGATAATGCAGAATAATCTCCCTGTTTTAAAGTTAACCGATTAGCAACCTTAATTCCATGTGCAATTTAATTTTCCTTTGTTATGGAAGGTAACATAATCACAAATTCCAGGGATTAGGATATGGACATATTGGGAAGGGGGGTGCATTTTTGTCTATCATACCTGAGAAAATCATAAAATTCTAAAAGGATGCTGGTGACTGACCTGAAACTGACTAATAGATGGATTTAAATTCATCCTTGGTGGATGTGAAGATTAAGTTTGGTAAAGTAGGAAATGTATAAATATAATTCACATTTCCCTTCCCCAAAATACATTTATAGGTAAGGGATTTCCTTATTTCTCATCTTCCAACATTTCGCACTTACACCCCTTCCTGCATGCTTTATTACCACATTCCAGACACATTCAGAAACTACCAGAAAATAATTCTCAACCGCTGAGTTAATTGTGGCAAGAGTGAAATTACAACATCATAGGCAGACTGTTTGAAACGCCATATGGCGATCATACTTGGGGGTTTCACATGGTTAAAAATGTTTGTTTACTGAAGGAAACAACTAAAGTATTTGAGCATGATCTGGATTCCATTGCCTTCCTTTCCCTTTGGTTTTTCCAAGAGGAGGCTGGAGTGTTTCTTGGAAGTCCCGCACAGCTCTTAGAATTGTTCATTCCAGTTTAGACTGAGTAGAGTCTCTCCGAGCACTTTTTCTTTTCCTAACACAGTTTAGAAAACATTATTTACGAGATGGAGGTTAAATGTATTTGGTTATGGGGTGCCTGGGTGGCTCAGTCAGTTAAGTGTCCGACTCTTGATCTCAGCTCAGATCATGATCTCAGAGTGAATTCGAACACCAAGGTGGGCTCTTCTTTTAAAAAAAACAACAAACATATTTGTGACTTGCGGTTCACATATTCAAGATTTTTCAACTTTACTGTTTAATGGAAGGAAGGAAAATTCCTTGGAGTGGAGGGTGTCAGGAGGCTGGGTTGTAGTCTCCATTCTAAGAGCTCTTAGCTTTGGAACATTTCCAGTTATGTGGAAACCTTTACTCATTCTTAATTGATGCCACTGACTCCAGTGGTCATTATACTCAGTGGACAGAGTTAACTTCCCAAAGTTGGGCTGTGTAATCAGACTTAATGAGATGCTCTTTTTTGCTTTGCTTGAGAATCTTATAAGCCCTTCTTCACACTGCCTACATCTCTCCATTACCAGCCTGCTGCCATTCAGGACCCAGTCAGTGCAGCCATCTTACCCGTTAATTTTGGGCAAGTTAATTAGCCTATCTTAGTTTGCTTTCTTATCTCAAAGTGGGCATAGTACTCTGGGGTTATGGTGGAGTTTGCATGAAATAATACATTTTTTTAAAAAAGATTTTTTATGTATTTGACAGAGAAGGACACAGTGAGAGAGGGAACACAA
Source organism: Mustela nivalis (assembly GCF_964662115.1). Classification (NCBI taxonomy): domain Eukaryota; kingdom Metazoa; phylum Chordata; class Mammalia; order Carnivora; family Mustelidae; genus Mustela; species Mustela nivalis. The sequence goes on from NC_139021.1 coordinate 52,998,808, forward strand.
GCAGGGGGAGTGGGAGAGGGCGAAGCAGGCTTTCCGCTGAGCAGGGAGCCTGATGTAGGGGTCAATCCCAGGACTCTAGGATCATAACCTGAGCCGAAGGCAGACACTTAACCACTGAGCCACCCAGGCACCCTGAAATAATACATTTGAAATTGCTCTCAGTCCAGGGACTGCTGCAGAGTAAGCTTTAACTTAGTACATTTTAGCTTTGTGTCCTAAGCCATTTCTCCTCCAGTCTCCTGTCTTCAAGGAATAGTTTCACAGAGAGAGATGCTTCCAGGATTGCACAGTTCTTTGAATGAAATCCCACTGCTTTCCTAAATAATTAATAAAAATTAAACTTTAAGTTAAAAAAAATGTACATGCCATTCTGTTTTTTTTCTAATTTAAGGTCATTTGTGATCATTAGTATGTTAACTAGTGGTTCCTGAGTAACATGTGCATACTTCAGAATAAAGCTTTTCCTGGCTTTTTACCCCACTAGAATATAAATTTCAAAGGGTAGAGACCTTGTCTGTCTTGTTCTGTTATATCCCCAGCACCTAGCACAGTGCTTGACCTTTAGTGGGCACTAATAAGTATTTGCCAAATGGGTGAATGAGTGAATAGTACACATAGTGCATATTTGAACTTCATTGTACCTGGGCTGTCTTTGTTTTCCTTCTATATTTTTATTTAAATTCTAGTTAGTTAGCATGTAGTGTAGTATGGCTTTTAGGAGGAGAATTTAGTGACTCATCACTTACATCATTACAGGTGCCCGCCTTAATAGCCATCACCTATTTAATCCATCCCTTACTCACCGCCCTCTATCCACCCTCAGTTCTTTATCATTAAGAGTTTCTTATGATTTGCTTTCCCCTCTCCCCTCTTATTTTCTTCCCTTCCCACACATTCATCTGTTCTGTTGCCTAGATTCCTAATGAAATCATTTGGTATTTTTCACTTAGCATAATACACTCTAAACCCATCCTTGCAAATGGCAAGATTTCTTTTTTTTTTTTTTAAAGATTTTACTTATTTATTTGACAGAGATCACAAGTAGGCAGAGAGGCAGGCAGAGAGAGAGGAGGAAGCAGGCTCCCCGCTGAGCAGAGAGCCCAATGTGGGACTCGATCCTAGGACCCTGAGATCATGACCTGAGCCGAAGGCAGCGGCTTAACCCACTGAGCCACCCAGGTGCCCCAATTTCATTGTTTTTGATGGCTGAGTAATATTCCACTATACCACATCTTTATCCATTCATCAGTCATTGGACTTGGGCTCTTTCAGTGGCTTGGTTATCATTGATAATGTTGCTATAAACATTGTGGTGGATGTATCCCTTCCTATCTGTAATTTTGTATCTTTTGGGTAAAAACCTAGTAGTGCAGTTGCTCAATTGTAGGATGGTTCTACTTTTAAGTTTTTGAGGAAGCTCCATTCTGTTTTCCAGAGTGGCTGCACCAGTTTGCACCCTCACCAACAGTGTAGGAGCCTTCCCCTTTTCTCCATATTCTTGCCTACATCTATTGTTTCGTATGTTAATTTTGCCTGGGTTGTCTTTGAATTGAGATGTGTGTTATTGCTCACAAACAGTTGTATAGCTAAGAATAGTACATATTTTAGCATTTACATATTAGCATATCAGTTAGGTGTGCTTGTCCAGAATAATAATTGAGGAAGAAACAATTTTAAAAGTAAAGAAACTGAAAATACCATATTAATTTTAATTAATTAAAGGGTTTATTGGAGTTTTTAGTGGTTTTCTGACTTATATTTATGATGATGAATATGAGCAGTTGAGAGATGTTAAAAGAGATTCAACTTTATGAAGAAACTTCCACTTTTTGAAGTTTCTGGATCTAATGAATTGGAGAGTATCTTGAGTTTACAAGATGAATGAAGTTCATCTTTGTTGTATGGTCAAAATTTTTGAAAAAGTATAAAAATAATATTTGCTTACTGTAAAAAGAAAGTTCAAGTAGCATTGAAGATTATAATGGAAAATGTAAACGCCTCCCATTCCTTTTCCTCACTTTTCAGGCTGGAGAATGTATTTGTTTTGTTTTTGTTTTTGTGTTTGTTTGTTTGTTTCTTTTTTTTTTTTTTGAATAGCAAATGAGATCATAGGGAATAATTTGAAAGTGTTTTTGTTGGTGGTGGTGGTGGTTTTTGGGGGTTTTTTTGAGAACGAGAAAGCAAGGGAGGGGTAAAGGAAGAGGGAAAGAGATTTTAAGCAGGCTTTTTCCAGTGTAGAACCCAACATGGGGCAGGATCTCATGACTCTGAGATGATGACCTGAGCCAAAATTAAGAGTCAAATACTTGGGGTGCCTGGGTGGCTCAGTGGGTTGGGCCTCTCCCGGTCCTTGGATCGGCCCCATCCGGCTCTCTGCTCAGCGGGGAGCCGTCTTCCCCCTCTCTCTCTGCCTGCCTCTCTGCCTACTTGTGATCTCTGTCTGTCAAATAAATAAAATCTTAAAAAAAAAAAAAAGAGTCACACGCTTAACTGACTGAGCCACCTTACAGGCACCTGTAAAGATTTGATTTGATTTGATATGATTTTTTAAAAAATTTATTTATTTTTTTGAGAGAGAGAGGAAAAACCGTGGAGGGAGGGGCAGAGGAAGAGGGAGAAGTTGACTCCCTGCTGGGTGCAGAGCCTGTCAGGGGGCTCCATCCCAGGACTCTGAGGTCATGACCTGAGCTAAAGTCAGACACTTAACTGAATGAGCCACCCAGGGGCCCCTAAAGATTTTATTTTTAAGTAATTTCTACATCCAAACTCAAATTGGTTGGTACTGTTTTGAATTATATTATTCCTGTAGAAGAGTATAAGCTCTGGACTCAGTTTTGGTTTGAATCCTGGTTCTTTCGTCATTTACTAGCTGTGTTTTCTTGGGAAATTACTTAATATCTCTATATCTTCTTTTCCTTTTTCTTGAAAAAATACTTTGTCATGAGGTTGTTATGAGATTAAATGAATTTATTATTTAAACACTTAGCACAGGGGCACCTGAGTGGCTCAGTGGGTTAAGCCACTGCCTTCGGCTCAGGTCATGATCCTGGAGTCTCGGAATCAAGTCCAGCATCGGGCTCTCAGTTCTGCAGGGAGTCTGCTTCTCCCTCTGACCTTCTCCCCTCTTATACTCTCTCTCTCTCAAATAAATAAGTAAATAAATATCTTTAAATAAAAATAAATAAATAAACACTTAGCACAAATGCCTGGTGCTTAATAAGCACTCAGTATAGTTTAGTTGCTATTCCTGAGAGTTGCTGCTTTTAGGTAAGTATAACTAGGAATATTTTTCCTTATTATATATGTGTAATGTATATTACACATTATATATATATATATATAATTATTATTACCTCATTGAAAAAAATTTGCTTGGTATTCCATGGTATGGATGTAGCATAATTGATTTAACCAGGCCTTCATTAATGAGCTTCTAGGTGGTTTTCTGTTTTGTTGTTTTTTTTTTTTTTTTTTTTTAAATACAGACTGTGCTGCAGTGAGTATTTACATATTTTTTGCATGCTTATGTGATATATGCTAGATCGAAGTATCCAGGCAATTGAGGCTGTTTTTTTTTTTTTTTAAGATTTTATTTATTTATTTGACAGAGAGAGATAGTGAGAGAAGGGACACAAGCAGGAGAAGTGAGAGAGGGAGAAGCAGGCTTCCCACTGAGCAGGGAGCCTGATGTGGGTCTCGATCCCAGAATCCTGGAATCATGAAGGCAGACACTTAATGACTGAGCCACCCAGGAACCCCCAGTTTTGATAGACAAACCTGTTTGTACCACCTCCCTCTTAGAGCACATGACAATGCCTGTTTCCTCACCTCTATCCATGTGGGATATTTTTTTCCCATGTGGGGTATTTATGGATATTGAGCTGTCAAAACAAAATACAGAAATTGGGAACTAGGGTTGTTATTCCTCACCACTGATACCAACTTGTGCTTTTTAAAAATTAATAATTATTTTAATTAACATATAATGTATTATTTGCCCCAGGGATACAGATCTTTGAATTGTCAGGCTTACACACTTCAGAGCACTCACCATAGCATATACCCTCCCCAATGTCCATAACCCAACAACCCTATCCCTACCCCCCCACTCCCAGCAACCCTCCGTTTGTTTTGTGAGATTGAGTCTCTTTTGGTTTGTCTCCCTCTCAATCCCATCTTGTTTCATTTTTTCCTTCCCTATCCCCCAAATCCCCGACTCTGCATCTCAACTTCCTCATACCAGGGAGATCTTATGATAATTGTCTTTCTCTGATTGACTTATTTCGCTAAGCATAATACCCTCTAGTTCGATCCATGTCGTTGCAAATGGCAAAATTTCATTTCTTTTGGTGGCTGCATAATATTCCATTGTATATATGTGTATTCTATTCCATAATATTCCATTGTATGTATGTGTATATGTATGTGTGTATATGTATATGTACACATACATATATATATGCACATACACACACACCACATCTTTATCCATTCATCTGTTGATGGACATCTAGGTTCTTTCCATAATTTGGCTATTGGGAACATTGCTGCTATAAACATTTGGGTGCATGTGCCTTTTCAGATCACTACATTTGTATCTTTAGGGTAAATATCCAGTAGTGTGATTACTGGGTTATAGGGTCGCTCTATTTTCAACTTTTTGAGGAACCTCCATGCTGTTTTCCAGAGTGGCTGCACCAGCTTGCATTCCCACCAACAGTGTAGGAGGGTTCCCCTTTCTCCGTATCCTCCCCAGCATCTGTCATTTCCTGACTTGTTAATTTTAGCCATTCTGACTGGTGTGAGGTGGTATCTCGTGATTTTGATTTATATTTCCCTGAAGCCGAGTGATGTTGAGCACTTCTTCATGTGTGTGTTGGCTATTTGGATGTCTCTTTGCATAAATGTCTGTTCATGTCCTCTGCCCATTTCTTAATTGGATTATTTGTTCTTTGGGCGTTCATCTTGTGCTTTTTATGAAAATAACTGCATTTTCACATTTTTTTGACTTCATAATAAGCAAATGCTATAAATTTGAACCATAAAATAGACTTATCCTAACAAAATACTACCTTTATGACATATATTTTGGGGCTTTATGTAATTTTCATCTATGCATGGTTTCTGCTCAAAAATTTTTCTGTGTGGAAATAAATAGTTCACTGTTACCCAAACAAATCATTGTTTCTTTATCTTTGCTCTTTCCCCAGGAATTAGTTTCCCTGCCTGCAAATTCTATTATAAAAATCATCTCTTCCATTAGGTGTTTATTGTCTCATTAACCAGATGAAACTCCTTTCGAATGTCCTGAAGCTTTGTTTTATATTCCCTTTATGGTACACACACAACTCTTAAGTTATATTGAAGTCATTTAAGAACTCGTTCTATCCTGTGTTTTAGATTGTAGTTCCTGGAGATCAGGGATCATTTTTTATTCATCCTTTATATACGTTAGGGGTTGGATATATATTTGTTGATTTATATTTGTTGATTTATATTAGTATTAAGCCTGTACATTTATAATATCTTGGTTGGCCAACTACTGGATTTAACAATATATATGTATAGTCAACTATATAGGTTGAAATTTTACCTGTTGATTTCATTCTTATCCTTAGAGTGCTGACTTCAGTGTGTGTATGCGCACCTTGGAAGTAAGTGATTCTCCGTACGAGCCAGGCAGGTTATCCTCCAGAGGAAACTTCCCCTGCGGACAGGAATTTAATGAAGGCTGTTCATCATGAAATACTTATCCTAAGATTTCACTGAATCTACTAGCTAAAGGAATCTCAAATTTAAATGACCTGAAATGCCATTGTTTGGTATGCGGGTTTGTAGGTGCCATATTCATTCCATGCTCACTTACCCATTTCTGTTTTTCTTTGGTTTATTACCTTTATTACTGGTTTACACAGCTATCTCTTCAATTAGTTTTTTATTTGTTCGGTTTTTCAGGGTAGGGACCAGTTCCTCTCACTTTTGTAACCAACATAACACATTCTTATGTTTAGAGGACTAGGTAGGTATGTGCTAAGTATATGTTTTTAACTTAGATACTTTTCCCTCTTTTTTAAATTTAAATTTAAATTTTTAATTTTTTTAAAGATTTTATTTATTTATTTGACAGAGAGAGAGAGAGAGAAAGAGATCACAAGTAGGCGGAGAGGCAGGCAGAGAGAGGGGGAAGATGGCTCCCTGCTGAGCAGAGAAGCCAATTTGGCGCTTCATCCCTGGACCCTGGGATCATGACCTGAGCTGAAGGCAGAGGCTTAACCCACTGAGCCACCCAGGCACCCCCCCTCTTTTTTTTTTTTTTTAAAGAAATACTTTAAAACCTCTGATGCTCTTGTGTCACTTAGACAATAGAGATTTGTAAATGTGTTAATAAGTCAACTGAAGCTCTGCAATAGCAGATGACCTATTTTATAGCCACAAGGTGGCAATAGTTGAGCAAATAATTGGTTTTCTGCTTTGTGACTAATACTCTTTCTTAACGGTAGAGGGTAGCATATGACTTTTCAGCACATGGGAAAATGGTTTGCAAGGCACTACACATTAGAACATTTTATTCTTTTAAGATAGAGAATAACATTTTACTATTTTAGTTTATGTAGAATACTGGTGTTACAAGACAGTTTTATTTTAGCAATATATTAGGTTTCATGCAGATTTTTAAAAATGTTATTTTTCACTTTTTCATGGATATTTCTTATTGATATTTTTTATTTCAAGATGCTGGAATGTTCCAGAAGGCAGAATATATGAATCAGATATTTTATCCTTTCAGAACACTAGAAAAATACAACATAAAGCTTATTTAAAGGATTTGTTTTAATATGAAGGGAAAAATTCTTATTTTTAGTGTAAGTTTTAAGCCTACTAAGTTCATATAGTAGCAATATTCTACAGTTTTATTTAACTTGTTTTCTCACTATTTTATATTGACAACTTTAAAAATTATACTAATGCTTTAAAAAGGAATTATGTAAAAGTAGGTTGAAAAATATTTATGGTTTTAGCTGTGGTGCCAGCTGGTTTTTACATTATGAAATTCTAGGTGAGTTATCCTTAAGTTTGTAAGAAAAATCTTTTGAGGTCTTTAGTTTCACAGTGGAGTCTTAACATTTTCAAAGCATATTTAAAGAAAATTACCAGTTAATATAAAAATGTTAAAAAAGTGAATTGAGGTAGGTATAAATCTCTAGGGGAAAGTCAACATCCGTAATATAAATAATACTATACATTTCCTAAAAGAAAAGATAAATATAATCTGAATATATCCTGTAGGTATTTTGTTTCATGGATGGTCATATGATATGATCATACCCTGTGAGAGTCTTTTATGACTTCCCAAGTCAGTATTAACTTAGTGAATCTTTATTAATTTGCTTGTGCTCAGAAATCTCCATTCTTTTAAGGTGTTTGGGTTTTATTTTTCTTTTAAAGATTATATTAAAATTTCCTCTTTTAATTATATACTAATTTAGAAAATGTTTTAAAGTGTTTTTTAAGACTCTATTTCTCCTTTTTTTTTTTCTTTTTTTAAAGTAGCTCCATACCCATTGTGGAGACTACCGTAGAGCTTGAACTCAGCACCCTGAGATAAAGACCTGAGCTGGGATCAAGAGTCGGACATTTAACTGACAGAGCCACCCAGTGCGCCAAAGAGTTTTTTATTTTAAGTAATTTCTACACCCAACACGGGGCTGGAACTCACAACCCCAAGATCAAGAGTCACATGCTGTACCAACTGAGCCAGCCAGGCATTCCTGTAGTGTAATATTTTTAATAAAATGACTATGCCCCTTAAGTTTGTTTATATCTGTTGGCATTAAATAATAAAGGAAATAAAGGAAACTATCATAGTTGAGTGGAACGTGGTTTGTAGGGATTTGGGAATAAAACTAAACAGTTGATTCTTTTTGGGTTTTGCCTTGTTTTTTTCAAGCATTCTGTTCTTGGCCACTGGCAGATAATGAATGGTGGACTTCATTCTCAGAAGTCAGCAGTTCAGCAGCTCCTCTCTGGTCAGTTACCCAAATTGAAATGTTGGGTTCTATCCGAAAAGATATGTGTACACTAGTGCACAGAGTGTTTATCCCAGAGAGATGAAAACTCATGTTCATATAAAAACTTGTACATAAATGTCCATAGCAGCTTTATTTGTAATAGCCAAAAACTGGAAATAGCCCAGGTGTTCTCCAGCTGTTGAATGATAAAGCCAACTGTGGTCCATCCATACTATGGAATACTACTTAGAAGGAAAAAGGAACAAACAATTAATACACAGAACAACTTGAATGACTCTCAGGAGTGTTATGCTGAATGAAAAAAGCCGGTTTAAGACTGTTAGTGACATTCTTGAAATCCCAGAATTATTGAGATGGAGAAGAGATCAGTGGTTGCTAAGAGTTAGAGGTAGGGGTGGTGGTCAGAAGGAAGATGGGGAGTTACAGAAGGGCAACACGAGGGATCTGTGCAGTGAAGGCACTGTCCTGTAACTGTGGTGAATACGTGAGTCTTCACATGGGATAAAGTTGTGAAGAACTAAATATACATACAAGTAATTGCATATAAAACTGGTAGAATCTGAATATTATTGGTGAATTTTATCAATGTCAGTTTCCTGGTTGTGGTATCTTATATGATCTTAGATGTTAACCTTGAGAGAACTGGGTAAAAGGTTGGAAGGGATCTCTATGTATTATTTCTTTTAATCACATGGGAATTTACAATGATCTCAAATAGAAAGTTTTTGTTTTGTTTTGTTTTGTTTTTAAAGATTATTTCACTAGTCTGCCAGGCCCAGCACTGGTAAGATCAGTGAATTCCATAGTCTTGAGCCCATTATCACACATCATTTCTTATAAAATGATTTCTTTGGTTAGAAGCTGCTGTGTAGAATACCAGGACAATGAATAAGGGAGTCTCTAAGTTTTGACAGAAGCTTTGTGAGTAGGAAAGGCAAATCTATATTTAGAGTAAGTGTTTATTCCAGTGATCATATATCACTGTCCTTTCGATATAGAATGGCCCACTGTAACCTGCAGCCAGGTAGCCATATGATAATTTCAGGGAATGATGCTGTATTGGAAGCTTGCTGTTGGTCTCTGCTGTTGGCAGATTGGTCATTTAGCAGTGGCTATAGCTAAATCAGTATGAGTCAGTGTTTCTGAATGTTTCTGAATCCATGTGTAACCTCCATCATAAAAATTCAGGGACTTGCCACCTTGGTGAAATTTTTCCTTGGCTAATAGTCCGGGACATGTTGAGATACCCCCTCTACCACTGAGACAGAAGCACATCCCTGCTGCTGAGCGGCTTTTATTTTGAGTCCATTTGTGGGGACAGGAATAGCTGGGGAAGGAAATTGGCATCCATAGGACCGATTATCATCCCCTGATTATTCACATTCCTTCTGCTGAAGAAATTATTACATGTGACTGATTTATTTTCTCACTCTGCCCATTCAGGGAAAACCATCCACATATCTCTTTCCCAGACCTTGTCTTGTCATCTATTTCTCATTCATGTCCCTTCTAAATCCCTGACCATCCAGCAAAATCATTAGTCACTTTACACAAATTACTATAGATCTGTATTTTAGACTGTCTTTCCTTCCAGGCAAAGCCATCAAGTACACTGCTCACAGTTCTGCCCACTGGGGTGCTGTTCTTTTACCAATGTCCTTCAGGACCGCTCCAACTCTGCATTATGATTCGCCTAGAGAGGTCTGGCAAAGTCTCCATTCTACATCTCTTTCTGCTACAGAAACTTGAAACACTACCACATCTGCCAGGTCATAAACCCCAAGTGATAGAGTAGCTTGCCTGGTAGTCTGGGCCTATTGCAGAGCTTTGTCTTCTTCTGAGCACCCCCCTCAAAACTGGCTGCTTTTTGTGTTACTTTGGTGAAAGGGTTGGAGAAGAATGTCCAAATAAGGTATTTGTTGCCTCCAAAATCCAAAAAGACCCAGTAAGTACTGTGCGTTGTTCTTAGTGGGAAAAATGGGCATCTTGACATGTCCCAGACTACTGGCCTCCTAGGAATTTCACCAAGGCCCAGCATTTTTGTGAGACTTACTTCCCACCCTCCGGAATACATGTGTCTAGAGTAGTTGCAGCTTTCTGCTTCCGGGTCCAATAGGTTTGTGTGACACACCAACACAATATCCAGTGGAATGAAATGGCAAAGTCCTTGTCGACCAGTTTGACACAGAGCTGGTGAATTGGTATAAACCTGAGGTGTGTAGTCTTTATTAGCAGATCTAGAAAAAGAAAGCATTTTTCAGATCAGTTAGTACATACCAGGTGCTGGGGGATATTTGATTCCCTCCAGCCTTGAAATCACATCTGGAACAACAGCTGCAGTGGGAGTTACCACTTCATTAAGTTTGTGATAATAAATTGCCATTATCTAGGACCTGTTGGTTTTCTACAGGGCCACATAGGCAAGTTAAGTGGGGATGTGGTAGAAATCACCAGCCCTGTATCTTCTAGGTCCTTGGCACTAATCCTTGCGGTGCCTCCAGGAATGTAGTATTGCCTTCAATTTACTTGTACTTTAGATAGGAGAAGTTCTGGTATTTTCCACTTCTCCTTTCCTACCTTAATAGCCCTCACTCCACAGATTAAGGAACTAAGGTGGGCATTCTGCCAGTTGCTGAGTAAATCTATTCCCATTATGCATTCTAGAACTGAAGAGATAACCACAGTGAGTTCAGGGAATGGGCCTGAGCTCAAACTCCCATTAATCATATGACTCCTCCTCCCACCCACTCCCCCTCTCCCTCGCCCCGCCCCCACCATAAGCCTCTATTCTGAGTGGAAGCAAATTGAGTCTTTAAGAGTCTTTAAAAAAAAATTTGACAGACAGAGATTACAAGTAGGTAGAGAGAGGCAGGCAGAGAGAGAGAGGAAGAAGCAGGCTCCCTGCTGAGCAGAGAGCCCAATGCGGGGTTCTATTCCAGGACCCTGGGATCATGACCTGAGCCGAAGGCAGAGGCTTTCACCCACTGAGCCACCCAGGTGCCCCTGCGGTGCATTTTTTAGCAGATTCCTGAAAACATGTTTTGACCATCGAGTTTGTTAAACATTGGAACATGGGTAACAGAAAAGGGTGGTGCCTTGGATAGGATGGAAATTGATTTCAGAAATGTCTTTTTAGAATAGTCAGGAAATACATCCATCCTATTTATTTGGCTTCCAGGAACTAAGATAATATATTCATGTAAACTTTTTTAGTAGTGAACATAGCAGATATCTCCTTTTCTGTCTCAAAGTAGAGCAAAGAAGACAAACATTTGATAATTGATTTTAAATGTGATGACTGTTATTAAAGAAGTTGCATAGTACTACAACTAGAAGATATAATACTAAGTGAAATAAGTCAGAGAATGACAGATACCGTATGATTTCACTTATGTGGAATTTGAGAAACAAAACAAATGAACAAAGAAAAAAGAGACAAAAAACCCCCAAACAAACCCAGACTCTTAAATACAGAGAACAAAGTGGTGGTTGCCAAAAGAGAAGTGGGTGGGGGTGGGGAAAACAGATTTGTGGGATTAAGAGTACGCTTACCATGATGAGCACTGAGTAATGTATAGAACTGTTGAATCATTACATGGTGTACCTGAAACTAATATGGCACTGTATGTTAATTATACTTCAATTAAAAGAAAGAAACTGTATAGGATCTTAGAACATGACATTTAATTCAGTTTTAGAAGTGTCTGATATCCCAGAATGGTTGAAAGTACAGTTCTGTGTATATATCTCCATGCCTTATCTTTTGGTCAGGCAACTTCTGTCTTATTAGAAACCTTTAAAGCATCCTTTGGTCCCAGATTGTGTCCATCTCTCCACTTGCCTCCCAGCATCTGTGAGGGTGTGGCTCAAGCTCATATCAGAGAGAGGGACAGACAGCCACTGATTATCCAGCCTCCTCCTGTAATTCCGTTTCTCTCTGTTGAACATAATTATTCTCCTGCTACTATGGTGTATCTCTATTATAGAGATTTTTTTTTTTAAGATTTTATTTATTTATTTGACAGAGATCACAAATAGGCAGAGAGGCAGGCAGAGAGAGAGAGAGGAGGACGCAGGCTCTCTGCGGAGCAGACAGCCCGATGCGGGGCTCGATCCCAGGACCCTGGGATCATGACCTGAGCGGAAGGCAGCGGCTTTAACCCACTGAGCCACCCAGATGCCCCTATTATAGAGATTTCTAAACTTTTTTTTTCCTTATCATGCCTCTTCACTAAGAAATCGTTGAGCAGGGGCGCCTGGATGGCTCAGTGGGTTAAAGCCTCTGCCTTTGGCTCAGGTCATGATCCCGGGGTCCTGGGATCAGCCCCACATCGGGCTCTCTGCTCAGCAGGGAGCCTGCTTCCTCCTCTCTTTCTGACTGCCTCTCTGCCTACTTGTGATCTCTGTCTGTCAAATAAATAAATAAAATCTTAAACAAAAAAAAAAGAAATCGTTGAGCATATGTTCCAATATGTACTAGGAATTTGTCCTCATTTATAATGTTTATTACTTTAGAAAATCCTTTTTATATTGTAGAATATTTAAGAATTCCTATTAATAAAATTTTTAGTTATCCAATCCATTTTTTTTCTTTTACAAATGAGAAGACAAATTTAAGACCTACAAGTTCCTCAAGATTTTTTTAGCTATTTATTGGCAGAGTTGGTCATAAAACTGAAGTTTCTTGAGTATTTCTGTTATTCTGCTGTATGTTTTCTTTAAGTTTTAAAATATTGTTTTATCTACTTTCTAGCTTCCAAAGCAGCTTGCATTTAAGAATCACTGTTTAGCCATATTATGTAGTTTTGAATAGCAGGTATGGTACTTGCCTGTAAAGTGTGGTAGTTGGACTAGTTGATATTTCATGTTTCTTTTAGCACTAATAGCCTCTAATTCCAAGCTATACATTAAATGTCTTCATATGCATGAAAGTTATATATAGTTAATATACATTGAAACTTTAATGCAAATGACAGTACAAACAAAAGGTTGATACCCAGGATCTATAATGAACTCCTCAAACTCAACACACACAAAACAGGCAATCATATCAAAAAATGGGCAGAGGATATGAACAGAAACTTCTCCAATGAAGACATACAAATTGCCATCAGACACATGAAAAAATGTTCATCATCACTAGCCCTCAGGGAGATTGAAATTAAAACCACATTGAGATATCACCTTACACCAGTTAGAATGGCCAAAATTAACAAGACAGGAAACAACATGTATTGGAGGGGATGTGGAGAAAGGGGAACCCTCTTACACTGTTGGTGGAAATGCAAGTTGGTGCAGCCTCTTTGGAGAACAGTGTGGAGATACCTCAAGAAATTAAAAATGGAACTTCCCTATGATCCTGCAATTGCACTCCTGAGAATTTACCCCAAAGATACAGATGTCGTGAAAAGAAGGGCCATCTGTACCCCAGTGTTTATAGCAGCAATGGCCACGGTCGCCAAGCTGTGGAAAGAACCAAGATGCCCTTCAATGGACGAATGGATAAGGAAAATGTGGTCCATATACACTATGAAGTATTATGCCTCCATCAGAAAGGATGAATACCCAACTTTTGTAGCAACATGGACGGGACTTGAAGAGATTATGCTGAGTGAAATAAGCAGAGAGAGTCAATTATCATATGGTTTCACTTATTTGTGGAGGATAACAAATAGCATGGAGTACATGGGGAGTTAGAGAGGAAAAGGGAGTTGGGGGAAATTGGAAGGGGAGGTGAATCATGAGAGACTATGGACTCTGAAAAACAATCTGAGGGGTTTGAAGTGGCGAGGCGGGTGGGAGGTTGGGGTACCAGGTGGTGGGTATTACAGAGGACACGGATTGCATGGAGCACTGGGTGTGGTGAAAAAATAATGAATACTGTTATGCTGAAAATAAATAAATTTAATTTAAAATAAATAAATTTAAAAAAAGAATACATGGACTTCACATCCTAGATTTTCTATAATAAGTAATACAAAGAAAAATTAGTCCTATGTAGAAATTATTAGTTAGCACTTGATATGTTTATTTTGAAGAACTAATATCTCTATATAATATCACTGTAAATGTGTAAATTTATGTTAGTATGTACATAAATATGTGTACCATTATTTCTTTTTTTTTAAAGATTTATTTATTTATTTTGGCAGGGTATGATGGGGGTAGAAGGGCAGAGGGAGTAGACACTCCACTGAATGTGGAGCTGATATGGGGGCTCGGTCTCATGATGCTGAGATCATGAGCTGACTGAAATCAAGAGTCTGATACTTAACCGACTGAGGCACCCAGGTGCCCCTTTGCACCGTTATCTTTAACTACCTATCAGATAGCCAGTATTCCCTGAAATTTTATGGGTATCATGAACTCATATGTGCAAAACTAACTAACTCTGTTACTGTACTGCTCTTATACCTCATTCATGGCTGCCTTTCTGCCTTACTTTCTGTAGCCAGTTAGAGGTCAAACATCTCCTGTGCTATTTGGTAAATGTCTCTTTTTTCCTTAGGCTATATTCTTATGGCCACTGCTTCGGTGTAAGTCCTTTATCATCTCTATCCTAGCTAACTGGAGGACACTCTTAATAGTTCACTTTTCATTTTCCCTCTCTCTCTGGTCCATCTTACATACAGCTATCAAAGTTTTCTTTTTAAAACAAGGAACAAGTACTGTTACCCCATTAATGGCACACCTCTTTTGAATCCAATGCCACTTAGCCTACAGTACAAGACTCTTTACAACGTAATGTGAGGGTAAAAGTTGTTTACAGCAAGTTTTTGGCCCCTAATCTCCGTTATCATGTTGGCATAACTCTGTATTCCCTACCATTTTACATATTTTTACATCAAGGTTCTAATAGAGCCTGGTACATGACAGGCACTCAATACTGAACACATTTAATAAAATAAATTAAAGTGATACTGTTTGCTATATATGTAATCCCTTCACCTTCCCCCATTCCACCAGGACAGTCCTGTTCAACTTTTAGGCCTCAAAGGGAAAAAATGGTACAGTAGAATAACAGGGATACTTAGGGAATCTGAATTCTGTGACTAATTCTTAAAGGAAACAGTCACCTCTAAGGTACCTGTTTTATCTATTACAACTTATAGCTTTATAGAAATATTTTCCATAACCAGGGTTAGACTGAACTCCATGTTATACCCAGCGGGTGACTGTGTGTCTACAGCCTGTGCTGTCTGCATCAGCATAAAAGGAGTTCACAATGTTGTTGTCAATGTGGATTGAGGCTACATTTATTATTTTTAGACAACATTTGACAAGTAAATGAGGAATTCAGAAATGGTTCTTGATTATGATTTTTGAAGGAGAGCTTGTCTGATTACTTGACATAGCATCCAAATAGAATAGTAAGTGTACAATTTAAAAACAAATTCAGGTTAATCCAAGGGTCTTAGGCTTGTGGTAAAATTATTTCACTTACAGAAAATACATTGACTTCTATTGTGAAATGAAGCAAAAATAATGGAACATAAAACAGTATTTAAAATTCAAACAGTATTTGAATTTAAAATCTCTTTTAAAATATAATTATTCATACCCTGAATAGCCAAAGCAATCTTGGAAAAAAAAAAAAAAAAAAGAACAAACCTGGACACACCAGTCTCTGGTTTCAAACTATATTACAAAGCTATAGTAATCAAAACAGTATGTTATGGGCATTAAAAACAGACAGACCAATGGGACAGAATAGAGAGCTAGAAATAAACCCACACATAGATGTTTAGTTAATTTATGGCAAAAGAGACAAGAATAAACAAGGGAAATCTTGCCATTTGCAACAACATTGATGGACCTTGAGGGCATGATGCTAAGTGGAATAAGTGGTGATGGAAAACTGTACAGCCACATGCAAAAGACTGAAACTTGACTACTGTCTTTCAGCATACACAAAAAAGTAACTCAAAATGTATTAACGACTGTGAACCCATAAATCTCCTAGAAGAAAACATAGGTGGTAGCCTCCTTGACATAGGTCTTGGTGATAATTTTTTGAATTTGACACCAAAGGGAAAAACAGCAAAAGCAAAAATAAACAAGTGGGACTACATCAAACTGAAAAGTTTCTTATAGCAAAGAAAGGAAACCATCAGCACAATGAAAGTCATCCTACTAAATGGGAGAAAAATATTTACAAGTCCTATGTCTGATAAGAGGCTAATATTAAAAATATATAAAGAACTCATATAACTCAATAGCATTCTAAATTCTAAATAGACATTTCTAAATTCTAAATAGACATTTCTCTAAAGAAGACATATGGTTGACCCACAAGTATATAAAAAAATGCTCATCATAGTTAATCATAAGGGAAATACAAAGCAAAACTACAGTGAGATATTGCTAGCTATTATCAAAAAAATAAGAAATAACAAGTGTCGTGAAGATGTAGAGAAAAGGGAACCCTATACACTGTTAGTGGCATTGTAAATTGCTACA